>NW_006159681.1:5277275-5279257 GCF_000334495.1 Tupaia belangeri chinensis | reverse complement strand
TATATGAGAAGTTGGCAAGCTTCTTTTCTAGAAGGGCTGGACAGAGAATAGCTTTACCTTTGTGTTATCACTGTCTCTGTGGCAACGGCTCAGCTCCACCATTGTGGCAGAAAGCAGAAATTAGTGTGTGGGTGTGTTTCCATAAAACCTATCAATGGAGACTAAAACTTGAATTTCATGTCCTTTCCCTGTAGCTTGACTTTAATGGCAGATAAAATTGTATGTCCTCATCATATACATCATGATCTATTGAAGTGTGTACACATTGTGTGATGGCCAAAACTAGCCAAGTAACAATGTGTTAATTCACAGACGTACTGTTTTTGTCATTTTATTCTTTTGTATTGGAGTAAGAACAAATAATATGCATTATCTGAATTTGTCAAAATGAAGATGCCTCAAAAAGTTAAAAATACAACTGCCACTTGACCCAACAATCCCATTACTGGGAACACATCCAAAGGCAATGAAGTTGCTGTGTGGAAGAAGATGCCTGCACTGCCTTGTCCGCTGCAGTGTCGTTCCCCGTAGCCAAGATGGGGAAACAAATTAGGTTCTATCAGCAGAAGAATGAATAAAAGAAACATGGTGTAAATTCACAATGAACCAACAATTAGTCATAAAACACAAAATCCCGCTATTTGCAATAGTGTGGATGTACCTGGAGGGCATTATGTTAAACCTGCTAAGCCAGCCAAAGAAAGAGAAACATTGCATTATCTTGTCATGTGTGGACGCTAAAAATGTGAACTTATAGAAGAGGATAGAATGGTGGTGAGCTGGGAAGTTAGAGGGGTAAGGAGTTGGTAAAGGATAGGTTACAATTAGAGAAATAAGTTGAAGAGCTCTGTTGTGCAGCAGCATGGTGACTACCGTTAATGACCACACACACACACACACACACTCACTGGAGAAACAGAAACAGAGAGACAGAAAGTAAGCAATCACCCCCTGAGGGGATGGCCACACCACAATCCCATCTCCTCCACTCTCCTCTTGGGATTTTGGGCACGCACACACACATCCCTGTTATGAGATTCAAGCCACTGGGTTTAGGACTCAAAGCATGCTGGGCCTTATGGGAATCTAGCAACGTAACCATTATGTCATCTGCTGGTCCCAACACTCATAAATTTTAATGTATAAGATACTTTTAACTCACAGATTACAAAAGTCAGTGGAGGTCCAAACTCACCAAGCCCTGGCCTGCTGATCTGCTCAGCCCTACATGTCCGTCCATGGAGCTGTCCTTTTTCCGCTGCCCCAGACACCCTCATCTTGCCAAGGTTCCTACCTAGAGCAGCCTTGGGGTCTTGATTACGCTCTTCTGTCTGCCTAGCTGACTCTTCCCCTGATATCCTCAGGCTAGTTCCTCTTCCCTCCATCTCTGAAAACACCACTTTGTCTCAGAGGCCTTCTCTTTTCCCTCCCTCCTGCCCCTGTCTCATAGAAAAGAGCAACCTCTCATTTACCTACTGCCTGAATCCTCCATATCCGAGTTAATTTTCCCCACAGCACTCATTACTTAGCACTGCATGGCATTTTAGATAATTTGGTACTATCTCGTGCTACCAGAATATTAATAACATGAAGTTAGAAACATCTTTTAATAGTGTATGCCCAACACCTAAAATAATGTCTGTCTGGAACATAGAAAGCACTCAAAACCTATGTATTAAGTAATAAAAGGATGGGGAGACATCAACCAAGTCAGAAGAGCGTTTCTAACCATGAGGAGATGTATGTGGGAGGGTTTTTGTGTACCTGAATGTTTTTAAGAAGCTTATAGATGCAGAGATACGTGAAGAAAAATTCCAAGTCCCCCAAACTCTTTATAGACTCAGCCCTTTGTGGTATTGACAAGAGTTGGGTTAGTGACTATTCACACCATTCTTTATGCTCCTTATATATGCGTTCAACACAAATATACACCCATATAAGTAGTCCCACACTACTCTTTTTTTTTTTTTTTTGGAGAGGTT
>NW_006159681.1:5273917-5277104 GCF_000334495.1 Tupaia belangeri chinensis | reverse complement strand
CCTTTTTTTTTTTTTTTTTTTGGAGAGGTTTCTGCTACAGGGTGCGTGCACTCGCCAGAAAGACAGAGAGAGACAGAGAGATAGAAAGCTTGAAATCACCCCCCGGGGGGTTGGCCACGCCACAATCCCTTCTCCTACATTCTCATCTCAGGATCTTGAGCACGCATGCACATGTGTCCGGTGTTAGTTTAAGCCACCGGGTCTGGGACTGGAACCATGGTCAACTACATGGGAGTCCAGCAACATAGCCATTATGCTAACTGCTGGTCCCATCCCACACTACTCATTAGTTTATTTTCATTTTTCTTTTTTATTTGAAAGGCTGGGAGATAGAGAATTTATTGCTGCCCCTGCTGTCATTATGTTCATTTTTACAGAAATATGGATACTTATGCAAAGTTAACAATTGGAAACAAGCTCACTGAACAGTGCCTGCTGCAAGTTTCCGGATTTTGTTCCTATGACAATCCATGTTGTTTTGATAACAGTGACACTATTATTATACCTTTGGCAATTATGAGATGCACAAAACTCCTATACAAAAAGCACCACTGTCTTTCATAAGTAAAATAATGTTTTCGAATCATAGCTTGTGGTTTCGCGTGGCAATAGAAAACCTAATTTTATCTAGTAAATTTTCTATATATTTTTTAAGTTGGGTTCAAGATGCAGTTAACTCTGTTATTTGAAACCTCTTGCAACCATTTCCTGCTCTGTGTTCCACCTTTCTGATTCCTGCCCTGGGGCACTGGGTGCAGTGCTCCTGGCCGCTTCTTGTCATCTGAGCTGTCCTGTAGCTGGCTGTGACACAAAGTGTGCACTGTGCTTGTTCTTCCTGGTTCGATGGACCCATGGGCATCAGGTCTTCCTGCCTGGACCACCTCCCCACTCACCACCAGCTTTCCCTCTAGGATCCACCTCTTCCTGCTCTCCAGCCCCTAACGCTCAAGCTGCAATCAAGATTGATTTCCACCAACCTCCCCATATCTGTGGGTCCCATACTCCATCCCTCCAGCTGTGAGGAAAAGCCAGGGGAAAATATGAAACCTTTGCCCCTCACTCCCTGTAGAGTCCTCCCGGGCTAGGCCTAGGCCTAGTCCCAGACACCTGTGGCAACAGAGCTGTCTAGAGCAGTCCTCCCGCCATCAGACCCCAGAGAATGAATGAAATGTCAGTCTCTCTGCACGTTCAAGATGATAATTTTGAAAACTAACAGGAAACCCACCAGGGAAAGGTCAGCATGTCCTAGGCAAGCAGTGAGAATCTGTCCCATGAATGCCTCATAGCAGAGCTGTGATGAGTCCCTTATGATACATTTCAGGACACTTTGATGGTGCAGCAGGTGAGATCTTCGGCCCAGAGTAAGATTGCTTGCCTCTGAGTTCAGCTCTGTATGTGTTTGCTGTGTGGTCTGCATCAGTTTTCTCAGTCACCCAAGGTCTTACTTTCTTTCACTTTAACAATTGGGGTAATAGCAATACTATGAAATAGGTATTATTAATATTGTGAGGATTAATGAGATCATCACTGTTAAAATTTCTAGCATAGGGCCTGGCATATAGCAAGAGCTTACTAAATATTGCATGATCCTTGTGGGGATGGTGCCCACATTTTAAATCTATTTTTATAAAGAGGACATGTGGGTAAAGAGAGCAGCAGGTCAGGGACTGCAGTCCAGGAGACGTAAGACAGGGCTGGAGAAAGGACGGATGTGGTGTGTCGACCAGGGGACACTGCTCCAGGGTCAGGAATCTGGAGAGGGTGGAGGGCTGTTTCCCAGACAAGAGATGGGTAGAAACGGTGTGTAAAGCAAGTCACGAGGGCCCTTGTGCCATCTATGGTAGGCAGTGTTCTAGAGGGTGAATTACCTGTCTGCCTACCTAGCCACCTAGAGATTGGCTCCCACAGGTCCAGAGACTGAGAATTCCCAAGGTCAACAGACAGCAAGCTGGAGACCCAGGAGAGTCGATGGGAGAGTCCAAAACCAGCAGGTTCAAGAATTACAGTAGCATGTATTTCAGCTCAAATCCAAAGTCAGCCAAAGACCTAGGTGTTTGCTCCAACAATCAGGAAGGAAGAATTTCCTCTAACTCAGTCATCCCCCACCCCCCACTCCCCAGAGTCTTCAGCTGGTTAGAGGAGGCTCACTCATGTTAGGAAGGACAATCTGCTTTACTCAGAGACTTTTGTCTCCCAGTTCCCATCCAGATACTCCCTCACAGTAATGTTTGGCCAAATGTCTTGGCACCCTCGTGAATCACTCCAGGTGATGCAAAAAACTAATAAACAAACAGAAGATGCAAGACCTAGTGCATCATCCTGTTTGCAAAGATGTGACAAAGTGGTCAGATGACTGTTGGATAAACCTCACTAAGAGTTTCAAAGTGAAGGGGCTGGGGTTCTGTTGTGCGGTTAGGGGAAGGTGGCGAAGAAGGCGGTGGGCCAGTGCTGTCACCAGTTCTGCTGTCCCCGCTGGGTGGTTTCCAGTGTGCGAATCTCCTTGACCTGCTCTGACTGGGGAGTATGGGAATAACTTGTGGCTTGAGAAACACGTGCTGATACATTTTAATCGCACACATTTATTGTTGGTCTTTCCTAAAACATGTAAAGTAAAAGTAATTTATCCTCCTCCTATTGTCTATATATAAAATAAATGAACATTAAGGAACTATTCATGTGTCAAAAGACCTTTCGGAGATATTTTTAGAGTAGTTAATAAATTTGAAATTTTTTTTCTTGTGTAGGTTTAATGGGAAACATTTTCTGCTTCTTTCTGGTACAACAGTAAAAGCAGAAACCATTTCATCTCTCTGATGCCAGATCCCTGCCATCTCCATGTCAGATTTATTACCACATGCACCCACCACCAGTAAAATAAATTTGAAAGAGAAATTGGAAATGGTCTAGTGAAATACAAAAAGCAAACAGAAATCAGATCCGGGTACAATATTCGAATGTAATACCTTGAAATTAGAGTTCTTTTTTCATTTCAAATTTTTCATATGCACTTAAAGAGAAAGTATATATTTAAACATTTTTCAGCATATTTTATTTATGAATGTCTCTACATATGGCATCTCTTTGTACGGGACTGTTTTTTTATTTTTTCTGTATCTCTCTCTATGTGGACATTTTTTCTTTTCTTTTCTTTTTTTTTCTTTTTTTTTTTTTTTTTTTAGAGGTTTTT
>NW_006159681.1:5237864-5273840 GCF_000334495.1 Tupaia belangeri chinensis | reverse complement strand
GATCTTTTTTTTGAGAGGTTTTTGCTACAGGGTACATGCGCTCGCCAGAAAGACAGAGAGAGACAGAGAGATAGAGAGTGAGAAATCACCCTCCAGGGGGGATGGTCACAC
The DNA here is from genome assembly GCF_000334495.1 of Tupaia belangeri chinensis. Taxonomy (NCBI): domain Eukaryota; kingdom Metazoa; phylum Chordata; class Mammalia; order Scandentia; family Tupaiidae; genus Tupaia; species Tupaia belangeri. The sequence goes on along the minus strand of NW_006159681.1, from coordinate 5,273,729 downwards.
CGCAATCCCTTCTCCTCCATTCTCGTCTTGGGATCTTGGGCACGCATGCACATGCACCCGGTGTGAGTTTAAGCCGCCGGGTCCAGGACTCGAACTGTGGTCGACTACGTGGGAGTCCAGTGACATAGCCATTATGCTAACTGCTGGTCCCTCTATATGGACATTTTAAAAGCAGTTATCTAGAAGAAATTTCAGGAAGGGAAAGGAATTTTAAACATGTAAATAAAGGTATAAAATTACAATTATGTTAACTTTTTTATGCTATTAAATATTTCAAATCAAAGTTTCTATAAATCTATACATTTACATATTTTAGTGTTGGCATTCTGAAAATTAATTAAAGGCTTGATTGCTGGGATCAATCTTAGTGATGTGATGAAGCTGTGTCAGTTTGAAATAAATTCACTATCATCGTCAAATATTTTTGAGATCATAACATTACTTAATTGTGAAGTACTGGGCATATCATTTTACAGAATTCCAGTCATTAGACAGCTCTGTGGCAGTTCATTATTGTCTATAAAGCAAAATATAGCAAGCTTGTAAACTTTGGTCTTTTACCCATGGGCATATAGCATGGCAATGAACTGTGTGATGGTGTATGTGGTGACTTCTTAACCCTGTTGGACTGAACAGGAATGACACAAAACCATCAATGGGTGTGACCTCACATCCAAAGCCTCTCAGGACTCTTACCAGCATAAAGCAGGAGATAAGGGAAGAAAGAGAGAGAAAGACAAAAGGAAGATAGGAAGGATACAGAGATAAATGTCAGAACAAATAGACTTAGATTCACTTAGGCTTTATAAGTTTATATAAGATTTTTAAAATTCTTTTTTAAAAAGAATTATTTAATTTAATTTAATTTGTTATTATTATTTTTAATTTGCTATAGGGATATAGGGCACTTGTGTTCACCAGACAGAGACAGAGAGAGAGGGAAGATGAGAAAGCAAGGTGTTAGGTCTGGGACTCAAACAATGGTCAGCTATCTGGGGGTGCAGTGCTTTACACTACGCCACGCCACTTGCAACCCCCAAGTTTACATATGATAAAAGAAAAAAAAAGAAAGAAAAAGATGACTCTATAGAGTTAGTTATGCAAAAATATTTTCCATCTCAAACACTAGAAATTAGAATTCATTGTAGAGGAACGTGTGTGTGTGTGTGTGTGTGTGTGTTAGGAATAGAATACATGCACAAACAAACACACACATGTGACCAAATTTCTATTTTGTCATTTTTTAGTTAACTTGTAATTTCCTGTGCTATTATAATAGGAAGATTATATATACAATTTCAATGACTATTGTGGGAGTTTTCAAAGAAAATATTGCATATTTGCTCAATTTTATTAATACAGAAACAAGAAAATGTTCTTATAAAGCTGTAATAAGCTTGATTTTTTTATAGTTCGTTTTTCCCCAGAGAAATTTGCATTTCCGACACTTTTTGTCATTAAATCCGTTATAACATCACAATAAGGAATGAATCTTCTAGGATAGAAGATCATTCATGCTTAATTTTAAAATATGAAAACACTAGGTTGCATACAGTCTTATTTTCCTTTTTTTTAAAGAGATTTTCACTGTAGGACATATAGACTCACTGAAGGGAGAGACAGAGAGACAAAAAGCAAGAAATGACCCCACAGGAAGATAGCCATATCTCAGTCGTTTCTCCTTCATTCTCCCCTCAGGATCTTGGGCATGCATGCACATGTGCCCAGCATGATTTTAAGTCACTGGGTCCAGGACTCGAACCATAGTGGACTATATGGGATGTACCCATTTTGCCATCTGCTGATCCCTAAAGTTGTATTTTCTAAAGAATAGTTTTGAAAATGGCAAAGTGAGTATTTCATTCTGAAAATGAAAGTACACATGTGTTTTGAGGAACAAACAAACCTAGCGCTCGTAAACCCTTTTCACTGCTCTTTTGCAGTACGAGGTTGACAACCTCCATGTTGGAATAGCCCCATCTGCATGTCGTGCCTTAGCAGAGATTCTTCAGGATGGGCAAGCTAATGTCAGGGGCAGAATCTCTCATATGTTATATCATCAGTGTCTTCCTTAATATCCTAACATTGCAGGAGGCAAACACGTTAGAGAATTCAGTCTATCTCCACTGGCGAATATCATTGATTTTAGAATTCTTCTAAAAGTGAAGACAGGAGCAGTCAAATGGTGGTGCAGCTGTAAACTGCAGTGCTCTGAAAGGCTGACCCATGAGGAGTGGTTCTAGATTTGCATCCAAAGTCCTCCCTGAATACACTGAACAGGTGTGTGTCTGTGATCCATGGCCGACTGAGGCTCGGGGTAGATTGCAGCATCAAGACCCTGTTGGGATTACTATTTCTCTGTCTCACCCTCTTTTTGTCTCTTTTGCTTATGTAGGAAATAAAAATATTAAAAATGAATATTAATAGATGTCATGATCAAATTAATTTTATTTCGTGAACCTGCTCATTTCCAATGATTGCTGAGTGTTTAGGTATCTGTTTCGTTTTGCTTTTGATCATCATATGCATTTTTGATTAGTAGTAACTACTAAAACTCAAGAAGTGCAAGAGTTGGATTTTTGTACTGTGTGACAAAGCCTATTGTGTTTAAGGTGTAATAAAAGCAGTAATAAAGGCATGGCAGCTCAGTGTGTAAGAGTTCTATTAGACCAGGTTGCAGTCGTTGTAAGGCTGCCCTGGCTGAGGACCCCTTCCTAGCTCACTCACATGCTTGTAGCAGCTTTTGGTCTCACTACTGTTGTTCAGAAATCATTTTTGCTCACTACATGGCTGTCTTCTCTGGGTAGTTAACAATGGGAGAATTGGCTTCTCTTAAAGCAGAGGAGACAGACAGAGAAACAAGAATTTCCTCGGGAGTGGGAATTAAGAGCCATCGTAGAGACTTCTTGCCATAAGATGGTTTGAAATTCTGTATGTAGGCTTGCGAATATCAATACTCTTGGCATTTCCACCCATTTATTCTGTACAGAAAAAAAAAATCTCCAAAAAGTGGTGGGCCAACAGTAACAGTGTATTATTGCTCATGCTTTGTCAGCTGTCTGGCTTTTCTGCTTCATGTGGTGACAGTGCGGGTGCTGGGATGGCAGAGGGTCTGATACCTTCACTTCCATGGCAGGGTTGGTCTTGGTCACAGCTGTGAATTCAGCTGTGGTTGTTGACTGGGAGACCTGGATCTCCTTCACGTGGCTGTTCCAGGTGGCTGGTGGGATGTTTTTGCAGCATCTATACTGGACTGCGAGAAGGAGCATGTCAAGAATGGATTTTACAGTAGGTAGGATGCAGTAACTGCCAACTCCAGACTGAGGTCCAGGATATCCCTCCATTCTATAGGTCAAAGAAGGTCCAGGGCCAGCTCAGGTTCAAGAAGAAGACCTATCTCTTGATAGGGAGAGATCATCCCTACAAAGGGAGAGATAAAAGGAGAGGAAGAATTTCTAGGGGGCACCTTCGAATATAGAGCTACCTTGGTGCCCTCTGACTATAACAATTTCCATGCCTGCCACAAACTACATGCACTCCCTCCATTCCAAGCTGTCCAAATTGTTCCCCTTACTGTGGCATCACTTGAAGTGGATCGCACTGTCATCTACATTAGTCCAAGTGTAGAAGCGACTAGTAGGCAGCAGATGATTGATGTGTGGTTTTCTGCATGGAGAGATCTGTAAACTAAGAAGGCACGCTATCCCCTCAGCCCACTCAGCATGCAAGGGTAAGACTTGGGTAGGATGATCATTCTCGTCAAAACGCATTAGTGTCCGAGGCTCACAGCAGTGACCCTCCACGGTGATCCTAAAATCCGGCCAACCTGCATTACCATTTCCTCTGGCTTCAGCAACCAGATGTCCACTGCTTGGAGTGGTCCTGCCTCAGGACTGATTCCGCACTCTGCTCTCCTGACCCCTCTCTTTTATTCACTTTCTCCACCCCCAAATTGGTCCATGTTTGCATGTAAGGAGCTTTCTCAACCTTCTTTCTGATTATAGGAAGTTGAAGCTCAAAGATTCTTCTTTTCTTTTTCTTTTTATTTTTCCTTTCCTTTTTTTTTTTTTTTTTTTCCTGAGGGACAGTCACTCCACAATCCCTTCTCTCTTCTCCTCTTGGCACTTGGGCAAGCACACATGTGTGCCTAGTGTGAGTTTGAAACTGCTGGGTGTGGGACACGAACCACAGTCACCTATGGGAGTCCAGCAATGTAACCATTATGCCATCTACTGGTTCCACTCGAGGATTCTTTTCATTTTGAATGACTGAGGCTTTTCTTTATTGTTAATTATTTCTATCACTTTGAATCAAAGATGGCATAGCGGTCTTCAGAATGTGGTTTTGGTGTAATACAACATAATCCACCTCATTGGCCACTTCCTTGCATACTTTGAAGTGCTGGCCTTAAGATTCTTCAACTGTAGCTGAGAAGCTATAGGAAAGCGTCTTACTCTGCACACTTAGTGTGACCATCTCCTTAAGTCTGCATTTACTTTAGGTGCTCTGGGTTTCTTCTTTGCCCCAAAACTTTATTTTGTTTTTAGAATCATTTTCAGCTAAGGAGGTAAGAAATTAATGGGGAGAAATGGGAGTGGTAGGGGGATTCCTGACTTGGAAAAGTTTCCCTTTGATGAAGATGAATCTTCTCAGGTTCTTCTAAGAGAACATGTAAGGGAAATGAATCACTGGGGACATTCACTCTTCTTGGTACATTATTCAAGTTCATTGAGTGCATTGCTTGTGTTTCCAGCTACCCAGGCCATGGTGTTGCCAGATTTTCACTACTAAGTAACCAACTAACTGCCTGTGTTATAACCACTAAGATTTTCCTAGTCTCCCAGCTGCAATGTGTAGCTCAGGAAATCCAAGCTCACCCAGTTCCAGACTGATGTCTCCGCTCTCTGTACACAGCACAGTCATTCCTGTAACTGTCATGCTGCCAGTGCTGGATGAGCGTTCTCACTGTCCCAGGGCTAACGAAACTCACTGTCTTATGCCTTCTGTACTTTTGACCATAACAGGGTCACGCATTGTTTTGCTTACATTTCATCGATTATTAATATGTAAAATGGCTTATATTACATTTCACGGAGACTTGGGTTTGCTCGTGCAAACTCCCTGTCCAGAAGTTTGTGTTGTCTCTTTCACACACTGATTTGATTTTCGATGTTAGTGATTGAAAGTTTACGTGTATTGATGGTATCTTTTTACTCACATGATGTGTCATTTGAGAATCAGAAATTTCTAATTTTAATTGTGTGTGATTTATCAATTTTATCTTTTGAGATTTGTTTGAGAAATCTTCCCTTATCAAAATTCTAAGGATATGTGTTTTTATGTCTTCTTTCTTTTTTTTTTTTTGGAGACGTTTTTGCTATATGGTGTGTGTGCTTACCAGAAAGTCAGAGAAAGATAAGAGAGACAGAAAGCGAGAAATTACTTCCCGGGGGGATGGCCATGCCACAATTCCTTCTCCTCCATTCTCTTCTGGGGATCTTGGGCACGCACACACACGCGCCCGCCCTAAGTTTAAGTCACTGGATCCATGACTCAAACTGTGGTCGACTACATGAGAGTCCAGCGACATAACCATTATGCCAACTGCTGGTCTCAATTTATGTCTTCTAAATACTTTGTATTTTTACATTTAATATTTTTTATTTTCTTATTGATTTTTTTATTTTATGATTTCCCGTTCACACTGTGTGGTATCATGTAGGAATTCACTTTCACTTTTTCACATCTGGATGCCAAGTTATTCCAACATGACCACTTAAAGCCAGATTAGCATAATAGATGCTGCTCAATAAAGCTGAATGGATTTAAGACCATAAGTTTCCCTGTAAATTCTGCTTTAGCAAAACCAAACAAGCTTTTCTGATCATTGCTTTTATAATAGTTGCCTTATTAAATAATAATAATTTTGGCTTTGGCCTCTGATAAAATTGTCTATATAGTTGTCGATTTTTATTTCTCTTTGAGTTCTGGAAATATTTTATTGATGCAATGATGACATCGTACCTATGCTATTAGGCACCTATGTATTTAGCAGTCTCGTACTTGAGTGAATTAAATTTTTTGGAGTTTTGAAATAACTCAGTTTATACCTAGTAATGCTTTTTTCCATAAAGCCTTTTTTATCCTTATGATGATTAGGCTGTATCGGTTCTCCTGGGGATTGAATTTGTATGACAATTCTAACATTTATTTTCAGCATTTCTGTGACCCTGTATTGTAGATTCTTGTAAGATCAGCACAGTGTTAGATTTGTGCTGTTCTTATCCAGCCTTTTGATCTTTGCTTTTTAATGGTGCATTTATCTCCTTTGTAGTCGTGCTCTTTTATGCTTTGTATTTGTTTCTCCTTTCTTTCATCTCCAGTTTTTTCATTTCCTGCTTTTTTGTTTTTGCTATTATTTTTCTCAGGTCTCTTACTGGCCTGTATTTATTTTTGGAATGAAATTGCCCTTTCTCCTATCCTATTAGTGATTATCCCAGAAATTACAATCGGCACATAGTCTCAAACTCTGCCTTTAAATCTCATAAGAATATATAAGAAACTCAGACCCTTTGCATCCTAAATTACCTTCTCCTGATTATTTATGTTATTTTAATTTTGCTATTCTCATTTAATAAATTTTGTTTTATATTTACTCATATGTTTTTTTACTTCCCCCCTTATTTGGAGGGGGCGTGGCCAAGTGTGTGCACTTGCCAGAGAGCGATAGAGGGAAAGTGAAAAATCATCCCACAAGGAGAGTGGCCATGCTGTAATCCCTTCTTCTCCATTCTCCCCTGGGATTTTGGGTATGTATGCACCTGTGCCCAGTGTGATTTTCAAGCTGGCAGTTCTGGGACTCAAACTGTGGTCAGCCATGTGGGAACCCAGTACCTTATCCACCACACCACCTGGCGTTCCTACTCACCTGTTTATTATTCTTCGTTCCTTTTTGCCTCTGAAATTGTATAATTTCTCTCTGCCCGCACTATACTCTTCAGACATGTGCTTGGGGAAAATAGATTTTTCACAAATAATCCTAGTCTTTATTTTCCTGAAGCCAAATTTATTTTTGGAAGGGTCTCAACTTCATCTTTGAGAGGGTTTTACTCTGGAGTTCAAGTCTATTTGGCACTTTCTTTCCATATGTTGAAAGTAGAGTCCTAGTGTCCTCAGGCATCATCTAATTACTGCTTCTTTGAAGGAATTGCTCTCCTTTATCTTGATATGTTTTGAAGATTTTCCCTTTCTCACCAGTTTTGAACACTCTCAGTAATGATCTCTTTCAGTGTTGTATGCCTTCCTCTCTCCGTCTCCTTTTCCCTCTAGAAATCAGATAAGATTAGCATCTTTCTTTCATACTCTCTGCACTACACAAGGAAGACTTTCTTCTCATATTTTTAGTGCATTAATCATAATCTGCTGTTAAGTATTTATTTTATAATTTTAATAATTGTACTTTTCACTTCCAAATCTACTTGTTTTCTTTGGGGGGGGGGAATTTTTGAGTTGCTTGATAGTTTTCTATTCCCTAAAAATATCGTTATAATTTCTTTTTTAACATGATAAATGCAGTTATCTTATAGTCAGTCCACCCGGAGTCTTTGAGAACTGATTTTTACTCTTTGTTTTTACTATTTTTTTGCTCAAGTCTTATGCTCTTGTGATTAACCTTTTACTATAAACAACTCATGTTCCTTGAAAAGTTCTTTGTGGGAATTTAAGGCAGCCAGAATGAAGTGATATTCTTGCAGAAAGTAGCTTTATTTGCTTCCACTTGGTGCTCTTCCCATCTATAACTCTTGTAAATTAAACACACAGTTAAAGTATTTAAATAATTCAGGTAATGTGTATTTGAGCTGCGCAAGTTCTGAACCTACAAGTTTTGGTGAAAACTGCTCACGTGTATTTTTATTTTTCACTGCCCAGCAGTAAAGCATGATCTTTTGTTCCACTTTTGCTGACCGGTTTCTTTTTCCTCTAGGGATGGGGTGGGAAGTTAGAATGAGTTGGACATCCATCTCTTTGTCTTTCATAAATGGTTGTGTATTGTAGGTTCCAGCTTCATGTAAGGTGGGGCTCTCATTAGATTCTGAACAGATTCTAGATTCTAGGATTTGTCCTCTACCACAGGACATGTGAGATCCTGAAAACAGTGACTGTGAAAACTACCTAAGCCGACAATCTAAGTCTTGTATTTCATTACCTCAGAAACTGAACTCGTAGAGCAAAGTTTAGACACAGTCTTAGGTCTCTGCTGTCAGTTGATTTGCAGAGTGAAAAATATCAATAGTTACTTCTACCAGCTTTCTGTAATAGTCTCATTTTTCTCATTTTAGTTCTATGTATTTGATTTTTTTCTATTACTAATTTGAGACACAAAAAAGTGTTAATGAATGAGTTACTTTTTTGGTTTCTGTTGAATTGATTCTGCATGAGGATATACAATATTCTAGATGATTGGCAATTTCTATCACTTTTCATCCCCTTTGGTTATTATTCTTTTGAAGTTTTTATTTATAGTAACACAATATAATACTTCATGTATTAGAAAAACTCTCTTCTTCCTGCATACATTGTAATTTCCCTTTTTCCTCTTTTATTTATTTTTATTTATTTTATTTTTTTTACAATCTCATGTGCTCCCTGGAGAAACAGAGACAGAAAGAGAGAGAAAGTGAGAAATTACCCTCAAGGTGGGGAATGGCCACATGGCAGTCTCTTCTCCTCCATTTTCCTCAGGATTTGGGGGACACACACACACCCAGCATAGGTGTGAAGCCGCTGGGTCTGGAACTCAAACTGTAGTCGGCCATGTGGGTGTCCAATGCCTTAACCACTACACCATCTACTGCCCTTCCCTTTTCCTCTTTTAGTGTGAGTTAGGAATTGTTTGCTGATATTCCTGTTTTCACTTTTTTATTGAAAAAGCTAGTAGGATATAAAATAGTTTTTCTACTTGTCTTATATTTTCAGACCGGATGTTATTCTGGGATTTACAAGTTCATGTAAATGCTTTAAATTGAAGTTTTTAATATGTATGTTTTTCTTGTACCTGGAAACATGCACACATGTGCACATACACACACACACACACACACACACACACATTTACATACACTTCCCCCACACGGGACAAATGAACCTGATTGTGACAAAACAAAATAACATTTTTAGTAACAAAAACATGCCATGGTAATATTTGAAAAAAAAAGTATTCTAGGGTATAGTGCCTGGCTTTAAATCAGCACACTTGATATAGATGTTCCTAGAACCTGGATTTTTTTTTTTTTTTTTGGAGAGGTTTTAGCTATAGAGTGCATGTGCTCGCCAGACAGGCAGGGAGAGACAGAGAGACAGAAAGTGAGAAATCACTCCCCAGGGGGGATGGTCATGCCGCAATCCCTCCTCCTCCATTCTCCTCTCAGGATCTTGGGCACGCACGCACATGTGCCCGGCATGATTTCTATGCCACCGGGTCCAGGACACGAACCGCGGTCAACTATGTGGGAATCCAGCGACATAGCCATTACGCTAACTGCTGGTTCCCAACCTGGGTTCTTAATGTTACACACTTAAATCTAGTTCCACTAAAACGACATCTTGAGATCAGAGACCAGATACTAAATTTTAATGTGCTTCTCAATGGATAGAGACACAGTAAGTTTTGAAGACAATTGGTCTCATAATATGACTTATTAAGTCATAATGTATTTATCTTCAAAATGTCTTTCTTATGAGTGAGATAATGATACTGATTGCTTACTATTTTATAATCCTTACTTTCACTCCTATAAAGAAAGATACAGTAATGAAGAAGAGATATCACCTTGAGTTAAATTCAAATCCTTCCTATTAAATGAGTCGGTCTTATCTTCCATGAACTTACTATGTAAGAAGGGAGCCAAAACAATCACATAAACAATAATCAAAGGCCAATTGTATGGAAGGAGCTAAAAAAATAGCATTATGATTCTTGAGAATCACAAGGGCAGAGGCATGACTCTACTTGGAGGTGCTGAGTCACTTGAATTGGACCTTAAAATGGAAAAATGGTCAACTGCAGTGTGCACATCTGGGGAGGAGCACTCCACCCTCAAAGAAGGTTTAGCCAAAAACATGTTTTGAGTAACAGAAGATTTGTTGGAGCAATGGGAGAATTGTGACTTGGTTGTTGACTCCAGGAGCAAATTTAGGAGATGGTTCTTGAATGGTTGTATTAAAATGTAACTGAACTCCTGTATTCACAGTCTCATTCTGTATGGATAGATCAACTGGTTATTACTGAAGAACTTGGCAGCATCCAGGAATATTCTAGAGACTGGATTGAAAAGTGCAAAGACTAAAATTACAAAGACTGGATGAAACAAATGATTTGCCCTAGATTTTCTAAGGAGAGGGCAATGAGAAAAAAGAAGTGTAGGTCAGAACACTTAAAAAAAGAACTATCATGACTTGGTCATTATGAGATTGGTAGGGGTCAGTGGGAAGAGTGAATGATCATTACAAAGTAACTAGAATTTAAATCCCAGGTAGCTTTAAATTCATTGATGACACTGACCAAAACTGGAGAAAAGATAATAATGTCAAATTTTGACTCGCTGGTTCTGAAATCGTAAATAGATATCCAGGCAGAGATGTGAGCTGCCACCCATATTGGAGACTAGATAGGTAGTACAGCTCACAACTGTGCACAGCTGCACGGTTCTGCGGGCCATGTTCCAATGCTGCCGCTCCACTTACGAGTTCTGTGATGTTAGTGAGTTCTTTGCTCTTTCATAAAGTTCAGTTTTCTTTTGCCATCCAGTGAGGATAATTACATATTTCGTATAGTGATTGTGCTACTTAAACACCATACAGATCACCCACCTAAGTTCCACTTACCCTAGTTCCTCAACAGCGATGGTAGGGTGAGATTTCTAATCACAGCTTTAAGGCTACAGTCACTTTGGGAGCACAGGCTCTCTTACCAATGCTCCTGTGCTCAGGTCTGCCTGTTTAGTGAACGCAGTGTAGAGCTGGGAGTCATCTTAGTACTCATTTAGCACAGGAGTCAATGAGAGAGATACGAGAATGGGCACCAAGAAGAAAAACAAAAAGCAACTCAAGGGCCAGCCCTATGGCCTAGTATAAAGAAGTCAGATGCCACTTGGCCGACCACATGGTTCGAGTCCCAGACCTTGAAGCTTGAGAAAACATGCCAGAGAAGGTATTAGAAGGAAAGAGATCGTGGAAGAGAAGGGATTGTGGTGTGGCTTTTCCCTATTGGAGATGTTTCTCCTTCTCCCTCTCTCTATGTGTTTCTCTCTCTCTCTCCATCCCAGTGAATGTATACACCATCTGTAAGCATTAAAAAAGAAAAAAAAATCAATACCCAAATTCATGCATTTCTTAATAAATCACTTTTCTACTTATTCCATAGAATATTTAGCCATTTATCTTGTACCAATTTAATTGACGGAAAGCAGTGAGATAAATCAAAAGGTGTCCACAGCACAACGCCTCCAGAAAGAAGTTTCGGAAAGAGAAAGTTAGCTTATTTCAACTAACAATATGCCTGGTGAAAGCTTCTTTTGGAAAAGAGATACAGGATAGTTTCCAAGGTGAGGGAATTCTGTTGTCAGCAAATGGGACCATGCAAACAATAAAAGGAGATCATTGGTAGGATGAGAACTTAGGGGCCATTCATGGGTTTTGGGTCTCAGGAGCTGTGAGCCATTCTGTGTGAGTGGGTACTCAACTCTACACCTCAGATTGGCAGGTGCCATGGCTCTGGAGGAGGAAGGGACTGGGACAAAGACCTGGTTAGGATTTGGATGCTCTGAGGTGATGAAGGAAGGCTGAGATGGAGAAGAACCACGGTAGATGTGGGAAGGGAAGGAGGTAGTGAGAGATGTGCAAGGAATAACTGAAGGTCTGTGTCTTTTTGATGAAAGGAACATGTAAGAAGTCAATTTACTTCTTCTGGGGTGCCCCGCACAGATAATCAGAACAGGCTAACAACTGATAAAAACGAAAGGCTAAGAGAATAAAGCTGAAAACATCCCATCAATCTCACTCTGACTAACATAACAGAAGCTAAAAATTATGCTATTGGTTCATATTGTTTTAGACCATTGCTCTGAGAAAGTCTGAGATTACATCAGACCTCTCAATGAAATCACCTTAGGTGCTCTTGTATTTGAATGACAGAGAAATGAACATTGGGACTGCAGAGCTAGCAAATATCCCAGTAAATAGCTGGGTCTTCAGCTGAAATCTAAGGGCAAATGAACCATTTCAAAGTCCTCTTGTACAGCGATGTCATTTTGAAAATCACTCCAATTTTTACAATGCCATTGAAAAGAAATGGGACAGCACTATTAAAAATTCTATGACTTTGGGGGAACCAGCAGTTAGCGTAATGGCTATGTCACTGGATCCCCACGTAGTCGACCGCGGTTCACATCCCGGACCGGTGGCTTAAAACTCACACCAGGCGCGTGTGTGTGCATGCCCAAGATCCCGAGAGGAGAATGGAGGTGAAGGGATTGCGGCGTGACCATCCTCCCTGGGGGATGATTTCTCGCTTTCTGTCTCTATTTCTCTCTCTGTCTGTCTGGCGAGCACACGTGCCCTATAGCGAAAACCTCTCTCTCAAAAAAAATTCTATGACTATGGGACCAGCAGTTAGCGTTATGACTGTGTCGCTGAACTCCCATGTAGACGACCATGGTTTGAGTCCCAGACCCAGTGGCTTAAATTCATTCTGGGCATGTGTACGTGCATGCCCAAGATCCCAAGAGGAGAATGGAGGAGACGGGATTGTGGTGTAGCCATCCGCCCTGCGGGGTTGATTTCTCGCTTTCTGTCTCTGTCTTTCTTTGTCTTTCTGGCGAGCGCACACATCCTATAACAACAACAACAACAACAACAACAACAACAAAACTCTCCAAAAATTCTATGGCTTCAATTTTTAGTACATATTTATAGTTGTATTTAACACAGGCTGGAAATGGTCTTGATTCTTACAATCCTTAGGGTTGAGAGATTTGGGCGTGGAATGGACCAGGCAGTCTAATTTCATCTGGAGCACTCCAAGGTCTGACCTTCTCCCCGGTTCCCCAAAACGGAGGCTATACTTTCCAGAATTTGTGTTTTGTGTTTTTTTTCCAGAGGCAGGAGGAGTTTAGGAGCTCTAGTCTAACTTCAACATGTGCTCTGTCTTTCATTACCTGTATACCAATATGGAACAAGATTACTTGAAATTAAAAAAATGCAAATAAATATTTCATTTCTCATAAAGGTGATTACATTTGGAGAGGACCTCTTGATTCGTGTCCTCATACACGTGTTTTCTAAAATTGCTCACACACATTTAGATTGGCTTTGTTTTACCCTAATCCACAATTTGGGTATAATCTTTTACTTAAATGGACATAAAGGCTTTTGGTACGTAGCATCTGAAGCTACATATTAAGAGAAAGGTAGCTATCTGGGCATTAGGCAAGTATCTAGCATTAGTTGGATATTTGTAAACATGTAGTAAAAACTAATGCTGTGGATTTTCTGCAGTAATTCCCCAGATGGTCTCAGGCATTTGAAGGTGATCTCCTCGCTGATTTCAAGTCCAGCGCCATCTAGTGGAAAGAGCAGTATGCAGACTAGTCAGCGAGACTGGAACAGTAGCATTTGATCTAAGTAAGGCGGAAGAGTAACAATAATATTTCAATTTTTTTGAACTATCCGTGTATCCTCCAGGAGTTAAAATTCTGAATTGCATATGCATATAGTAATTTACATAGTAGTTTGGGCATTAGCAAATCTGTTTACCATCCATTAACCCGTTGGTATTTCCAGATACTCTGCTTTGGACCAAGCCCAGTTGATACGTTTATTCCAGTATTTTAGAAGAGAGCCAACTGATACCTTAAGAGGCGGCCCTCTGTTAATAAGTACCGTTAGATGCATACAGGTTCAGTATAGTAAGTCTTTTGGGTGAGTTGTTCTTCAGGAAAATGAGTATCTGGCCTCTCTTTTAATCATATGTTTTCGTTGTGCTTTTAAGTCTTTTATTTAACACATAATATTGCATACATTTTTTATTCATTTTTATTATTTCACTGGTATATCATTTTTGTTCTTGTAGTTTCAATCTGTCTACATCGGTGCATTGTATGTTTTTTTTTTTTCAATTTGGTGTACCTTTATTATTTATACTTAATTTCTTATACCTTTTACAAAAACTGTGATGGTGCTTAGGGGAGAATAAGAAAGCACTCAAAACAAAGTTACAATTCAAAATGCACCCCACAGTTGCCGTAAATAAAAAGTGAGCTTCCGAGGAGCCAATATGAAAAGAGAGCACAGTCTTTTACAGGGTTTAGGAATATCAAGAAAACTAGAACTATGCTCCATTATGAAGCATCAGGTAGTCATGTTCTCTGGGTCTGCACTAAAAAACACTCTGAATCAATAGCCTTACTGTCACATTTTGAGAGTATGGTATGATACCAAAAGTAAGAAAGTTATTTTACTTTCCGTGTGTTACACTGCATCTCGCACTTCAGCTGTGAGATGCCCGTATGGCTACACCTGTGGGTATGATGGGTAAAACTCAAGAATTCCACCCTGGGTGAAGGGATGAGAGCAGTGATTTAAAAGCAAAGGCACGATTACTTTTAAAGACGTGTGGTAACTTTAGCCTCTCCTGCAGGCTGGCAGGAGTTCCTGCTACTGCAGTTACTCTGTGGGCGTCTCCAAGACTTACAAGAGGGGCCTCATGCTCGCTCCCAGGCCAGGCGGGGCAGCGTCCAGTTCCACGAGGCCTCCACGTGCCGTCTGTGCTGCCAGCGCCTGGTGTGGAGACGCTGGCATCCTTGCCAAGAATAGCAACAGAGACAGCTCCCAAAGTTGCCAATTAGAGCCGCTCCAACTCTATTGTGAAGGGACTAAGGCTCATCCAATTCACCGAAGCAACATCTGTGTGGCTCCTACAGCTCTACTGAGTCCTTACTCTAACGACAACCTGTCAGAAGGCCTCACAATGTTTAAATAAAAATGAGAAAAAGTAACCTTTTCTTACACATATTTTTAACGTGATTTATTTAGTGTAGTGTAACCTGTGTGGGATGAAAGAGAGCACCATGACAATACTGCCATCCTCTGTCCCTCACCCCCGGCAGCCAACATGCCAACTGCAGGGCCACCACCCCTTTAACCCTGAGGGTCAGAGCCAGGGGATCCTCCCCCTTTGAAACCTCAGCCATAAGGCTAGTGGGATTCCAGGGCCCTGAGGCAGTGCAGTTAGCTGGGTCTCAGCTCACTCAGCTGTCCGAGAAGTCATTTCGTGCTCAGTCTTCCAGGCTTAGAGCAGACCCATTCCCTCACCACCTGCAAGGACATCGGCTCCAAACTCCTCTGCAGTCAATACTCCTCCCTTGCCCTGATTACCCAGCAGCCCTTTCTGTGCATATCAGTAAGCGGGAGTGCATACTGGGAAGGGGTGAATGTGAAGCGAATGAGAGACAGCAGGTGCGTTACTCCCAGCAGTGCTGCCACCCGCGCTGCGCCCCGGGGAAGTGCCCTGTAAAACCAGTAGCGAAGATGGTCCGCGCTTTAGGGCGTGATTACTGGATGAGCAAATGAGAACATTGAAGAGAATTAAGGGGCAGAGAAATGACGGCGTTCCAGGAACCTCCCTAGGACAGAGGAAAAGTGCTCTGTGAGAATTAATTTAGATATACAAATACTAGTTTGGAACAATCTAGTTGTTTTGGTTTGGCTTCACGATTATTCTATTTGGGCCCTTTTTTGGATTTTCTGACTTCTTTTTTCCTTCTCTCCTCCAAGTTTTTTTTTTTTATTATATGTAATAAGTGCATATTTTATGTATTACATATAGTAGATACGCATTTACTCTAGAAAATACTACTGTTGCCTTATGACTAGTGATCAAAAGTCCACGTTGTAAAAGCCTGTTTAGTGTGAACATGGTCAAACACAGCTTCTCTGCAGCCCTCATAAGAACAGTTGTTTTCTCAATTTATTTAAAAATATGAATGCAAGCCCCAGGCGGAAACATCACGTATTGTAACTAAGTAAATGAAACAAAGAAACAAAAAAGCATCAATATCTTAAAGGATTTAAACACTTATTTTCTATAAATCTTGTTTTGATTTCTCAAATTTATGTATGAATATGTTTTATGTTAAACTAGAAAAAAAGAAGCCATGATATATAAACTCGTGCCCACATTAAAACCGTTAAGACAAACCGAAAATGAGGAGTTTTAATTGCCAACTGTATACTTTAGCACAAACAACAAACTTTTAGAAGAGATTTAAAACGTTGCATTTTGAATTTTGTGCTAGAGCAATGCTGCTTCTAGGCAAGAGTGAAATAAATCAGATTATTAAAATAATTTGATTATGCAAGCTATTTTGGTACTATGCTGTCAAGATTTTTTGCAATTAACTTTTAAAACAGTATTTTAAATTCAGTCAACTGGTGTCAGAAACTGCAGATGCCATGGTTTTCGGTCTTGAGTGGGAAGCTATGAGGGCCCGGAGACAGGAGAGGATGGGATGGATAGGAGGGCAGTAGCTGTTATGGTCTGCGGTTCCTTCTGACGCTAGAACATTTCAACAAAGATGTGTCCACAACACTGGGCTTTTGAAAACGAGTAGAAGGTGTGGAAGTGGAGACTATCTCACGTCTAATAAATCTCATTTTTATGAGTAGATAGTGGAAATAAAGGTTTTAGGGTTTTTTTTTTTATTTGTTGTTTTTAGTGACTTAAAGAAGGTTTATCTCCTGAGAAGTTGTAACAACTGGGGGGTAAGTTGGAAGCCAGTGGATGAGGTGCTTGCTGGTGCTAACTACTGTCACAGGACAGATTAAGGACCCCAGGAGACAATTGCAGGATTAGATAGTGAGGGGAGAATGTTGTGGAGATAGGGGAAAAATAGGCCAGAGTAAGAGTGAACATATATGTTTCAGATGGTCATGGACACTGCGTAACGTCCCTATTCACGGACCTGTTTGTTCATTGAAACTGAAGGACTAAATGTTTTCCCTCATTGTTGTTTCTAAGCTTTCATTCACTGCCCACCCTCAGTTCATCACCATATTTAAAGTAAACACTCATTCCCTGCAGAACTTGTAAATTTGACCAAATTTCCTTTGAACCCAAAGATCATGATAAGCTTAGAAATGTTCATAGACTCACTGGGTTTCAGGGTTGAAAGAGACACTATAGGTAATTTAGTCTTCAGCCCAACTCTTTCCACCACCACCAAACATGGCAAAGGCCCCTTTCCCTAGGGCAACACCTAGCACCTCTCTTCATCAGTTCTCACCGCAGAGTTCTGGTTCATTCCTTTCTAGGGCAACCAGAGAACATCCATGTTCGTATCTTATACATCTTCATCTTTGAAATTTATTCTTGAAACATTTTAAATAGGTTTCTATTTTGTAATCGTCTCTCCAACAAATTCTTCTAACATGTTTTTCCATGACCCCCCACCCCCAAATTGCATTTCATTATCATTTTGTAGTAAAGTATCACTTCTTAACTGCATTTGAAGGCTGACCACTTTCTCTCTGTGCCTACTGCATGACAATACTATGCCTTGGTTTGTAATGTGGGCACAGTAGGGTTAGCTACCTCATAGCATGTGAAGGTATAAAGGACTTGCTATATAGAATAGTATTAGAAAAAATCTGGTACATATTAATCATTGCAGCAGTATTAGCTGTTTTCATAAATCCAGCTAAATGAAAATAACTTAGAAATTCAAATGAGAAAACAGCAAAATCATTGTTCAAGTTATATAACTACATTTTAAACTTTCATTCTTATGTTTTTGTGTTGACGGTTTGAAAAGCCTTGTAACTCAAAAACTAATATGATCCACTTGTAATTTAATTTGTATTTTAAAGCGTTCTTTGAGTATAGTTATAAACCAAATTGTAGATTGCACGAAAAGTATAAATTGATTTGAAAGCTGGTAGTCTCTTTTGTGGTATAAAGTATTCATTTCTTCCAAAATACTGGATCTTTTAAAAATTATTTATTTACTTATTTATTTTTGAGAGTTTTTTGCTATAGGCCATGTGCACTTGCTAGAGATACAGAGAAAGAAACAAAGACAGAAAGTGAGATATCACTCCGCTGGAGTGATAGGCATGCCACAATCCCTTCTCCAACACTCCCTTCTCCAACACTCTCCTCTAGGGATTTTGGGCACTCCTACACACACTCCTGATGTGAGTTTAAAGCCGCCAGATCTGGGATTCCAACTGCTGTTGACTATGTGGGAATCCAGCAACATAACCATTATGTCATCTGGTGTTCTCTTGCGTCTATTTTTATGTGGGTGATAAATGTTTTTGTAGTGAAATATTGGCACCACATTTTCATAAGATTTTTGAAGATTATGACAATACCATAACAGGCCTTTAGTTTTCCTACATTTTTCTTGTGATATATTTGATAAAAAATATAACATATTCAAGGCCATTAAGAAATTTTGGCTAGACATCCAAAGTCTAACCAAATAGTAGAGATTGTTGGGTGACCCAAGAAACTGTAAGGACTTGAGGACCAGCAGTTGGCATAATGGCTATGTTGCTGGACTCCCATGTAGTCAACAGCGGTTTGAGTCCCAGACCTGGTGGCTTAAACTCATGTCGGGCGAGTGTGCGTTCATGCCTAGGATCCCAAGAGGAGAATGGAGGAGAAGGAATTGCAGCATGGCCATCCCCCCCAGGGGGTTATTTCTCACTTTCTATCTCTCTGTCTCTCTCTTTCTGGTGAGTGCACACTCCCTATAGCAAAAACCGTTCAAAAAGAAAAAAAGGAATTGTAAGGATTTTGTCTAATCTTTCTTTTTAATACAAGTAATTACTTGTAAGTATAAGGGAGAATAAGAAAGAATGGCACAAATCAGAATTTCTGAGTGTGGAAATTTGGAGAAAATATTAACTTCCTAAGACTGACTTGTCAAGTAGTTAACCTGTGTATTGGAAATATTATAAAAGGATCCAATTTAATTGTTATAACTAGAAGGTTTGTAAATGGGCAAGGTCTTCACAAAGTTCATGAAAAATGCATATTAAGAAAAAACTTTGCATGGATTTCTATTTTTTTAATCACCAAAATAAACTCATTCTTCAATTTTTTTTTTTTTCACCAGCTGTTTGAAGTGGCCTTGTTCAGAAACATGGCCTGGGTGGGCAATTAAATTTAGTCACAGCTGTTGTTTCTGAGAATCCTACTCGGCTCCATAGTTCAACGGCATGCACCCTTCAGGTGTAAAAGCATAACCAGCAACATCCTTGTTTTATCAAGGAAGCTAAGTCACAGAAAGATTTAGTGATCGTTCACATTTTTACAGACGGCTCTGAAGTTATTCAGTCTTAGATATTAGGTTTGCAACTTGCTTTAACTACAGGTGTCAAACTCCAATTTTGTCCATTTATAAAATGAAGTTGCCCCCTATGTGATTCAGTCATGGTCTAACCACTTAAACGTTAGTTTGCAGAAAGTCCTAAGGCATGGCTAGCAGTATGGAAATTATATCAATATTGATATAAATTAATTGCACGAGGATATGTTGGCAAATTAGAACTTAGTGTTTTGTTGGAAGAAGTTACTTAATATACAAATATGAGTTTGGTTAGCTTAATAATTCTAAAGATTTTTGTTCTCAAAATTCCTTTCCTCTCTTAAATGTTATTGAAGACCTAAAAGTGCTTTGGCTTCTTGGCTGTATCAATCAATATTTACTATATTAGCCATTTAAACTAATAACATTCTTAATAGCTATTTATTACTTCTTATAATAATTATACCAGTAATCAAATTATGTTAAAATAAATAGCATTTTTTAATAAAACATTGATTAATATTAGGCATTAATAAATATTACAATAATATTTAGTAGAGTCACATTTTGTACATTTTTTGCAACTCTAATATCTGGCTTATTATGACTAGATTCTCACATCTACCATTGCATCAAATCTATTATATTATTATGATGAAAATAGTTGAAGAGAATCCAGCCTCACAAAGACATGCCATTTGTAAATGAAAGAGTATTTGAACAACTTTTTCAGATATTTGTGGTTATTCTTTTGCACTACATCAAACCTTATCAAGTGATTATTTCTTGAATGTTAGTGATAATGAGCAATGATGAACTATATCAATGAATATTTTTGCATTCTGTTACATTAATGTCCAGCAGTGTATTTTCCTCTTCAAATGGCTTTTTTATCTGTGAACAATTACTTGAAATAATTCATTATTAATCTAGCAGTTATTGGATCACTATTATGCATAACTTTCAAATGTTGACACATTCTTCAGACAACATCAAAAATCATATTTGTTCATACAACTATTGCACTTTTGAGTTCCTCATTTTGGGGAAGCCATCAAGTACAAATGGCAAATACATTTTTTCCACTTACAGTTTGAATTTTGTCATTGACAACAAATACTGTTGGTTGTTTTTAAAGTCAACAGATTCATTTTGTTCATTTTCAAGAAAATCCTGCCATATCCAAATCCTCCTGTAAGTTGTCTTTCAAACAAAAATGATGTCTTATGAAAAAATTGATTACTCACTTTTCAAGTAATTCAAACAATTACAGAAGAGCTTTTTCTTAAGAAAATCATCATGCAAATTAGTCTACAGCAAGTGTTCTATCCATTCTTAAGGTTTCATCTTACAGAACATTAAGGTATTTACTCAAGCTTTTAGATTTTAAAAAATAGTTCTTCCTGATCTGTAGAGGGAATTTTAAATAAAATCTTTTTCTTCACCCTGAAAATACATGGCAATGAATTATACAATTCACACTAGCTGCTAAGATCGGTGCCATGTCCTGATTCACTGTTAAGGTGCCAGGAGTTTTATCCACCATTGTTTTTGCATCTGGTATAAGCAACAAGACTTTGAATATTTCAGTACTACTGGAATTATTTGCCAAGCATGCCATAAAAGGTGGACTTTGTTGATTGCACTATATCGACACTGGAAATTCAAGCAAAAGAAGGAAGCTCAGCCATGTCTGTACCTCCGTCCACTTGATAGAAAAATGTAGTTTGCAGGCAAGATATTAATTCTGATTTCTTGCTTATGCAAAAACTGTTCTTAAAATGAACATATTTTATACACTTAATCACTGTATCATTACAGCATACCAAATGAATTGTCCCATCATGGATACACTGCATGTCGGTCTAGTCATTACCATACACATTATAATCAACAGATTTCTTTCCCTTTTGGGTCCCTTAAATGCTTTGCTTCTTTCTTTTCCTTGATTCCCTCCCTCTCATCCTCCCCCATTTTCCACCCTCCTTCCCCCTAACTCCAGTCTCATTGTTCTCCATGCTTTTATGCCTCCACTCATTCAGTTTCTGCCACAGAGTGCCTACGTTCCATGACAGCTTTAAGTCCGTGACTTGCTGTATGGCTGGGAACTGCTATGTCCTGGTTTCTTGGATGACTTTAGGAGTCATTCGGCAAAGGCAGTTATGAAGAATTTCGTGGCTCTTCTCTCTCCATGGTTGCTTCTCAGCCAAGGCAGGGCCATAACTTATCCATAAGATATTCCAGTTACTTTGTCCTTTTAGTTAGAAAATCAGTATTTGGCAGGGCCAGGCCATGGCCTGGTGGTTGTGATGGCTGGATCTGACATGGCCGACCATGCAGTTCCGCCTGAGCAGCATCCAGATACTCGTGCGTGTGTGTCCAACGTCCCAACAGGAGGAGAAATGGAGAGAGGATAGCAGTGTGACCATTCCTCAAAGGGGTGTGCTTTCTCACTTTCACGCTCTCCCTGTCTCTTACAGGAAGTATGTGTGCCTTCTGGAAAGATAAAAGGAAAAATAAAAAGAAAGAAATAATTAAGAAAAAAAAGTGATATTTAGCTATTACAGAGCTACTGATCTTTATGTTTAAAATATCCAACACCAAGGGACCAGCAGGTGGCATGGTGGGTAAGGCACTAGGGTCTCATATGACCAACTACAGTTCAGATCCTCGACCCAGCTTAAAAATCAAGCTGTGTGTATGTGCGTGCATGCCCAAAATCCTGAAAGGAGAATGGAGAAGGGACTGTGGTGAGGCCATCTTTCCTGAGGCGTGATTTCTCATTTTCCTCCTCTTTCTGTCTTTGGTGGGCACATGCACCCTATAGTAAAAAAAATAAATAAATAAATAAATAAGCAAATCAAAACAAAACCAAAAAATCATTATGAAAAACAAGGAAATAAGGATACAGAAGAGTGGGGAGGAGGATGGCACCAGAAATGCCTGTTCCACCTGAGCGTGCCAGGTAACCCCACATGCCCCTGTGATTTTGGTTGAGAGGTGAAACCCTATCAAGGTATTCTCTCTCTCTCTCTCTCTCTCCCCCTCCCTCTCAAAATAAATAAATAAAACCTTTAAAAATAAACTTAGAAGAGCTGGCCCCATGGCCTCGTGGTTAAGGGAGCCAGATCCCATATGGCAGGCCATGCGTTTCAAATCCCAGCCCCTGCAGCTTGAAAGCACACTAGGCACTTGTACATATGTGCCCCACACCCTGACGGGGTGGAAAGATGGGAGAGAAGAGCCTGCAGAGGGGCCACAGCCATGGGGGAGAGCTTTGTCTCTCTCCCTCTGTTCCTCCAGACGGCACATGCACCATCTTGCAATTAAAAGTAATGATGATAATAATCGAAGGAAAGACAGAGTCTGTTGTATTTCATTTTTTAATCTGCAGTTTTCCTCACTGTATTTGGGATAGATTCTTCCCTTCTTTAAGAAAAAAAGCTCGTTTGAACTGTCAGTTTCAGGTTTTTCTGCAGCTGTGACCTAAGACAGTGTAGCTGTGGTGGAAAGAGAGTCTTTTAATCTTCTTTGTCTAAGACCAGTGTCTATTCTTCACCATAAGAAAACTATTCTGTAAATACATTTTACTTTATTTAAGGGGAAATATTACCAAGTTTTGTGATGATCATACTTTTGGATAAAATTTAAACATTTCTAAAAGGTTTCAACTCAGGTAGGTAGATAGATTCACAACATAAAGGAGGAAAATACTAAATTGTTGCTGCACCTTTATATAAGCTCAAGAAAAAATTCTGAGGTTTCAAAATAACAGTATATTGAACCAAAATTGGGTTACAGGGATTATATTAAGGAGAACTGAAAATAGTAAGTGTCCAGCAAAGTCACGGAGAACCACTGAGCTCATTTCTGAAAGTTCACAGCTCTTATACCTTAAACCCTCTAACTTAAAATATCCCCAAAACATAAGCAAATGCTTCATTAGGGCTGCTATTAGCACAGGGCATGAGTGGTCTACAAAACTGCCCTAGGTTCTTGAGAAAAGGGGAGTGGAAAAGACAAAGGTTCTGTAACTGAATACTTGCCTTTGGATCCCATGAAAGGGGCAGCTCTGCATTGGGGAGCAATAGTTGCAAACACAGTTTTAAAAAACTAAAACTTCTGTGATTTCACATAATTACAGTTTATGACATGCTCATGTAAATTCTAATCAGATTCAAGAAAGAGATCGTGTGTGCTCCAAACACTAACGTAGGAAGCGAGGCTACTGCGGTCTGTGTGTCCGTGGACAACTTCTGAGGTTACTCATGGGACAACGAAAGGGTGGGGGATTTTCTAAAGATCTCACGAGCCTGCAAGTAAACTTCAAGCGATTGCTCACATTTTATTGGCCAGAATTCAGTTCCATAGCCGCATACAGCCACGAGGGAGGCCAGGAAACAGGCTAGTTGTCCTCTCAGGAAGGAACAGACCTAGGTTTGGGAACTAGGAGGCCAGTCTCTAAGAGAACCTCTTGTGTCATGCACTTGCCGAAAGCTTGTGGGTTGGAAAACCATGAGTGTAAATTAAACAATCAGCTTGGTGTAGAGTTACTATGTGTTTTATATACAGAGAAGTAAGCTCAATTCAATAGCACTGACTGTGCACCTACTGTGCCCAAGTAGTGTTTTAGGGCCTGGAAGGAAAGAGGGTCGAAGATACAGGGTCCCTCATAGAGCTTATTTCATCATGGGCTTGTGAGAGTAAATGTACAGCAAGAAAGCAAACAAATACCAAAATCATTGTGAATCATAACACGAACCACAAAGGTAGAAAAAGAGGCAAAATGCTGCTTTGGAGAGAGTTGTTGGGAAGGCCTTTCTGTAAATGTAATATTTGAGCCAAAACTGAAGAAGGACGAAGATTCAGCTGTGCAGAGACTGGAGGAAAAGCATTGCAGACAAAAGAGCAAGTTCAAAATGCCAAAGGTGGGAGGATCCTCGAGTGGTACCGAGAAATGGGTTAGGTGGATGAGAACAAGCACACCCGGGACCAGCGGCATGGGCCAGGTGGTCAGGAGTGAGAAAAGACAGTGCTACCCACTGTGAAGACGACTGGTCTTATGCTAGAGCAATAGGAATCTTTTTGTAAGCTTGTTTAGGTTCCTTGGGGGAGAGTAGATTTGGGGTGATTTATAGAATAACAGACTAGTTACCAAATCCAACTTGCTGTGTGCTCATTTATGTCCCTGTCCCTCGTGGCGATGGGCAATCAGTGACTCTTTATGCCATTAAGTTCACCTGGGGCTATTTCAGAATTCGTTGTTTGTTTTGTAGGTATGAAGAGCTATCTATTACTGTAATATTACTAGTGTGTAATTCAAACAGAATCGCAGAAATAATTTTCCCTGAAGTTTTTTTTTTAAACCATCAGTACTATCACTATTAATACAATAGGACAAAAATAAATTTTCAGTTTTCAAAACTGGCATTTCTCTGAACGTCTGGCATGAGTTATAAAAACGACAAATGTTAGCCTTCAATCTAGAAAGTAGAACACCAGATACATTTTCACAAAAATGACAAAAACAGCCATGCACAGCTGAAACACTGTAATCAAAAAGGAGATAAGTATTGATAATGGATATAATTAAAGATTATGGTAAAATGGATACAATGAGTCACAGAGAATTTAGATAATGAGTGAGCAAGCTTGGTGTGAAATACAGAAAAAAGACCCATGTGTCTCTTCAGTATCTATGAAACCCTCAGTGGTGACAGCCAGTCTGAGTCGGACTGTAATGACCTCCTGTCTCTGTTTTTCATAGAAATTATTTCCAGGTACATATTTCATTTTGTTTGATTCAAAGAGAAAAAAGAATTTTTAAAAAATAATGATGTAAAAGGATTTGAATCATGATTCAAAGTTTACTAACACTTTCTAGTAGCATGCTATCATAAACTGAGTCTAACATGCCCATTCAGGCCTCTCGATCTCAATAGTTCAGTCCTCAATGCTGCTTTAACAAAACAAAAACAACGAAACAGCAATAATGAAGATAGTGAAACTAGAACCATGAACCTGCCACAGTTATAAGAACAAATGAAATTCCACAGTTACACAATAAATCGTATACCATGAGTCTCCAACAGATATCAGGGCTGTCAATGCTTTCACCCATCCGTAATTAAAAGAAAATGCAACCCAAGGGAGCTGACATTCTGAGGACATGCATTCCTTCACAATACAGGAAGTCCAGGGCTGACGAATAGTGTGCTGCTTAGGGTAGCTGGATCCCAGAAGGCTGTCGGAGTAGTTTGAGTCCTAGACTTGGCGGTTTGAAAATAAAATGTGTGCACGTGTATGCCCCAAATCTCAAAAGAATGGAGAAATGAAGGAAGTGGGACTGCAGTGTGATCATCCCTCTACAGGGTGTGTTCTAACTCTCTCTGTCTCCCTCACCACTCTCACTCTCCCTCATCCCTGCCTCTGATGAACCCACAGGCCCTACAGAGAATTACAAAATACTAATGATTATAATAATAATAAATAGAAATGTTTAAGCAGTGCACAAAGCCCAATTTCAGGTAGTCAAGAAGAATACGTTTGAGAGACCTATTGTATATCCTGATGTTTACAATTACTGACAAATTTTTTTTTTTGAGAGGTTTTCGCTATAGGGCGCGTGCGCTCGCCAGACAGACAGAGAGAGACATAGAGACAGAAAGCGAGAAATCACCCCCAGGGGGATGGTCACGCCGCAATCCCTTCTCCTCCATTCTCCTCTCAGGATCTTGGGCACGCACGCACATGCGCCTGATGTGAGTTTTAAGCCACCAGGTCCGGGACGCGAACCGCAGTCGACTCCATGGGAGTCCAGTGACACAGCCATTACGCTAATTGCTGGTTCCCGACAATTACTGACAATTTGTTGTGTACTTGTGTACTTGAAAATCAGAAAGAAAAAAAAAAAAGTCCAATCAGAAAAAAAAAGTTCAGAGAAATCCAGTTTCAGAAGGGACTGATATAGGGCCTCAGTGACATCCTCAAGGAGTCCTGGGACTCCAGGTTCCCTTTCTGTTCATCTTCGAAGTTGGCGACAATTCAAACCTGTGAAACTGTACAGCCCAGTTTCTATTTATTGTGAGGAAAACTTTCTCAGAAGCCCTCTAGCAGGCTCCCCTTCCTATCTCCTTAGCTCTACACCTCTCTCAAAATCAACCCCAGGAGTTGTGAATGAGATCATGTTTATTTCGTAACAAGGAAGATCCTTCTGAAGTTCATAATAAAGAATGCTTCCTCTGAGACACACAGATGAGCAGAGAAGAGATACTTGAATGTAGGTCTCACAGTGAGAAAGACCAGGGAGAAAAGGGTGTGTAGCTGACAAAGAAGAATACTGAGGAATACTTGGAAGAATAGCATGGTATGAGAGGCGGGAGCTGAAAAGTTGATGAAAACTGGATGGTTCAGTAAACCAGAGAGAGGGGCGCTAGATTAGACATCTCAACTCTGTGCTTGCAACATTTCTAGTTGAAAAATGTGCTTTAATAATTTGTAGAACCTTTGAATCAAACAAAAGAATTATATCTAGAACACATGGAAGTTGACCCAAATATTGAATTACTTTTGGAGATATTTTACAAAAATATTTATTGTCCAATTATGGAGTTTTGGTAATGAGTCAGGATTTTATTCGATAATTAGATATAGGAATGGCATTGAAAGATTTTCAAAAATGTCTTTGTATTGCAATAAAACCTTGGTAGTAATACCATATAATAAAAATTAATATTTCAATCCTAATATTATAACCCTTTTTATTTTACATGTAAGTTCTTCTAATGTGTTTTTTTAAGGCAGATGTCTAGATACTTTAATGGTATTTTGCTCAATATCATTGTAAATAATAAATGCAGATCAGGACTAATTTTGTTTTTCTCAATTTTTAAGATCCTGACTTTAAGGACCTTGGAGTTTTGAAACCATTACCAGGTTGGTAAAATAGAGATATAATAATGTTCAGAGGCCTTTGTTTTCTACTGTGAAATATACTTTGGGTTTATTATTCAAGCTCCATTTCCATGTGTTTGGTATTTTATTATCCAGCGTGTGAGTTTGAGATGGGTGGTCCAGAAGGCATCGTGGAGTCTGTGCAGATTATGAAGGAAGGCAAAGCTTCTGCCAGCGAGGCCGTTGACTGCAAGTGGTATATCCGGGCACCGCCGAGATCCAAGGTCAGTCTTCAGCCGAAATCCAGACTTGACAGTTGACTTGCAAGGTCTCTAGAACATGCCCTGGTTTGGAACCACAGAGCATGCTCTGTACCTTTCCGTATGCGACCCTGAGCTATGAGGTTTCCTTTTGGTTTTGAAATGCAACTTTTCTAGTCTAACTCTCCATGTCCTAAATCACAAAATGAAGAGAGAGCTGAAGATCTAGCTTGATAGCCTGGGCAAGAGACTAAAGGGGGTCCTACCTCTCTGAGAAACAGACTGCAATGTTATGCAAGAACTAGAGCTTTTTGTGTTCTTACACGTAGGCCCCCTGTCAGTATCTGCAGCTGTTTCATTTTTTAATCTAAAGTCAAATCTATGGAAGAAATTTTCCAAGGCTTACGAAATCATATATCTCTGGCACATAAAGTGTGGATGTGATGAGGCTGAGGGAGAATGAACACAGGACCTGGGAGAGCCTCTGCCCTTCCAGGGGGACAGCCCAGAGAGCTAGCATCATTTAATACTTTAATTTTTAGTAGTAGTTGTTATGAAAAAATGCAGGCCCAATATGCCAAATTCTCCATTTTTTTTTATAGCATGCCAAAAATATCTAGATTTTATATTCATTACCTTGATTTCTAAATGTTAGCAATACATTATAAAAATTGCAAGTAATATATATATATATATTTATTAAACAAAATATATCATGGGCTTGATTTAGACTCAGGCAGCTATACCAGAAACATTTCTTTAGAAAAACTATATCCTATTTATGGGTGCATCTTCAGAAATGCTTACTTCAGGGACCAGCAGTTAGCGTAATGGCTATGTCGCTGGGCTCCCACGTAGGCGACCGCACTTCGAGTCCCAGACCCGGTGACTTAAACTCATGGTGGGCACGTGTGCATGCGTGTGTGCCCACGATCCCAAGAGGAGAATGGAGGAGAAGGGATTGCGGCGTGGCCACCCCTCCCCCGGGGGGGGGGGATTTCTCGCTTTCTGTCTCTCTGTCTCTCTCTGTCTGGTGAGCGCACACGCCCTGTAGCAAAAACCTCTCAAAAAAAAACAAACAAAAAAAGAAATGCTTACTTCACACAATTACTTCCCTGAGGGTGAGTAATTTGTGTCAGTAGCTGCCGTAGGTGTAAAATGTGGAATTATTTGCTTATTCTCCTCCTTTCGTTCTCAGTTACACAGTTACAACAAAACACTGACTGATTACATTTGTGGTTGAACATTATTGACATTGAGACAGTTACTTCATTCATTAATGTAGTGACTCCCTAAAGTCTCAAGCACTATGCTAGAGAGATGAACTCGTGCTGTGGTAGGGTTTTCAGTTTAGGTTTTAGTTCAGTTTAGTTCATATGTATCATGTATATATATATATGAACTATATATATATATATACACACACACACACACACATTATATATAAGCCATAAGATAAGATTAGTGAGGCATTTATAAAAAATAAGAGATGGAGAAAAAAGACCATGTGCACCTGGTAAAATAAGCCAAAGATAGGACCAAGCAGCAGCCAGAGTCTCAGTTCAGTCTTTGTGAAAATAGAGTTGCGTCAGCGCGGTGAGGTGGCAAAGTCTCCAGGAAGATGGAATAGCATCTCTGAAGACATGGAATCATAAAAGAACATGCTTTGTCAGGAATTAAAGTAAGTACATGAGATCTCATGAATGTGCAGGGGTGGAGGGGTGGAGGGGTGCCGTGCCATTCAGCTGCTGGCTCTGTCAGCTTCCCGAAAGCACTCGGACTTCATCTGAGGTATTCATGATTAGGGGTGTGTGTAAGAGCGAGGCAGCAAGGTGATATCATGAGACATGCATAGCTGGATAGCTATGAGAGATAGCTGTTCCCTGCAAAAGAGACGCAGAAGAGTCTGCCCTGCAAGTTAGGAAGCTGTGGCATGACTCCACTGGCTGAGACTGGCTGTGAGGGTAGGTGATGAAGGCGGCATTGCAGACAGGCACAGAGGAAACTTGCAGCCTGGACATTCAGGCTGAGGGACAAAGAAGAGTCACCTTTGAGAGCTGGTATTTCAGGAAGCATTGCCATTTTTCTTTACCTGGTTCTCTCTGGACTACGTCTCCAGGGTTTGTGTATGAAATAGAAGTGTGCACATTTACTCCAAATTTCTATTTACAGGTTCAGAGTTCCTGGCCCCAGTTTCAGCATAGCCATTGCAGGCTTCTCTGTGCCTGATCAAATCTTTGAAAAAGTAAACTGCGCTAGGGAGAAAGACCTAGTTATTTCTTCTTCTTTTTTATTTCTTTTTTTTTTTTCTTTCTTCTTTTTATTTCATTCAAATGCTTCTGGTGCCATAAATCTATAAACAACCACTTCATGGATTATAAGACCTACATTGAGGTTTATTTTGCTCTCTTACACAATGTGTGAATTCAGATGCATTGTTGTTCATTTTTCTTAAATTCTATGAATGAATAATTTCTAAAAGGTGTTTTATACACAGAAAACATGTGCTTCCTGCCCGACTGTCCTAACCAACATCTTTGTTGCTGCAGTGTGAAAGACAGGATTTTTTTAGGAGCGTGTAAGCACACACCTTTCTTCCAGCTGGTAAATAGGCTGTCTTTTGTACAATTCCGGAACAACAATGCCAAATGTACCTGTCTGTTACAGAATCTGGCATTCTGTGACCCACAGGGGAAGCTGCCTGTGGAGATGGACAAAGATGGCTCTATTGTGACAGGCTCTCTCTGCTAAATTAAAGGTTAGAGGACAGGAAGTGGCTTTGAATGCTGTGGGGGAAAGCAAGAGCTGGAGATGGCTGCCCATGTGGGGTTTCTATTTTTATGGAGTTCCCGGCAGCTTATGAGAACAGACTATCAAAGCACGAGTTAAACTTGAAATTGCTTTGGGTGAACATTTGAATGATAACTGATGACCAGAATATATTGCATGGTAAAAGTGCTAAATAGCTTACTTGGGTTCTACTAAAATTTATATAAATTACATATGGCTTCTTGGTCTTTTGATGAGGAGAAAATATAACATCGGATATCTCCTTTGTTTTAGAATAGTAGTATAGAGGGTCCTCTTTCATTTGAATGTTATTAATCTTAGAATCTGGAAAAGCAGAATGTTGGAAATCTGTTATTAACTGGATAATTTAGCAAGTAAATAAGCTGAGTCAGAATAATGAAGTTCTAAATGGTTCTTATGGGGCATGGACATGCATCTGTGAGCATATTTCTGTATATACACAGATTCTAGAACAAGGGTGGTGGAATAGTACGATGATGTTAATTTCTGAATCTGGTTCAGAAAACAGCTACGAGATAGAATGACAGGGGGTCAAATCATGGCAACGACTTGAACCTTAAATCTAAGAAGACTGGGACTTTGCATGTCTAGATACTCTGTGCCCAGGAAAGTGAATGTGTATCCAGGAGAAAGAATGTGGTAACCATCTTTAAAAGTCTGGAACCAGCAGTTGGCATAATGGCTATGTCGCTGGACTCCCATGTAGTCGACCACAGTTCAAGTCTTGGACTCGGTGGCTTAAACTCACACCAGGCACGTGTGTGTGCGTGCCTAAGATCCCGAGAGAAGCATGGAGAAGAAAGGTTTTCGGCATGGCCATCCCTCCTGGGGGGTGATTTCTCACTTTCTATCTCTCTGTTTCTCTCTGTCTTTCTGGCGAGCGCATGTGCCCTATAGCAAAAACCTCTCCAAAAAAATAATAATCTAAAGAACTGTCATATGAAAAAGGAATAAGATTTTGCCTGCTTAATTTTAAGCACTGCAACTCAGATGAATGTTTAAAGCTAGGGAAATAGAGCTTTCCATTCAATATAGAGGAGGGTTTTGTTTCAATATTAGAAATCAAATAAGACTCCAAGGAAGAATCCATGCAAAATTTGGCAGATATTTTGTACAGTAATTAAAAGTAATATTTTGGCATGGATAATGTGAAATTGCTCTCAAAACCAAAATTCCATGAATGTGACTTGCCCAATTTCTGGCTAATTAGTAACAGAGCTGGAGTAAGATCAACTTCTCCTAACTGCTGGTCCAGTTCGATGTCATACAATCATGTTATTTGGGAAAATGGTCAAGTTTATTAAGACAGAATAAGAGGTAAAGTCAAAAGACATTTTAAAAACTGTAGAAATTAAGGTAATTAACTTAGCAATTAATGTTTTGAAAAAATAAGAGTAGCTCTGTTTATTAATCATTTAGTACTTTAATTTTTAGTTTGTTGCTAGATAATTCAAAATATTTTCAGTCAAAGTTCGATAGTGTGCCATCCCCACTGCATAGCAGCGAGGAAACTGGATTCCACGTGGCTGACCGAGGACTGCATACTGGCCTGGGGCTTGAAAAACACGCAGGGTGCATGTGTGCCGGTGCACACCCCAAATCCCAACAGGGTGGAGAAAAAGAGAAGGGGCTGTGGCATGAGCACATTCCATTTAAGAGATGATTCCTTATGCTTTCTGTCTTTGATGAGCACACCTGCCCTCTACCAATAAAAAATATAATCAAATAAAGAGAAAACTTGACGAATATGAGTAGTCAGTAGTCTTCCACAGTAAAGTTGTATTCGAGTTATTTAAATGATAAATGTAACTGTCGTAGACAGATTTCATTCAGTTTAGTTTAGTTTTGTTTTGTAGACAAATTTTTAATAG
The DNA here is from genome assembly GCF_000334495.1 of Tupaia belangeri chinensis. Taxonomy (NCBI): domain Eukaryota; kingdom Metazoa; phylum Chordata; class Mammalia; order Scandentia; family Tupaiidae; genus Tupaia; species Tupaia belangeri. The sequence continues at coordinate 5,241,524 of NW_006159681.1, read as the reverse complement.
GACATACAAGATTTTTAACTCCAATCCCTGGAACTGAGAATAAGATGAAATATCCTATATCTTACGAGGTCACATTACCTGGTAGAAAGAGATTTTGCTAGTGTAATTCATGTTACCAACAGTTGACTTTGGGTTAATCAAGAGACACTGATTATCCAGGTGAGGCTGATGTGATCACAGGAACTTTTGAACAGTTTTCTCTGGATGTGGGGAAAGGGAAAGCCAGAGAGTAGAGGAGAAAGACAGTTGTATAGGAGTGAGGATGGTCACTAGTCAAGAAAGCAGACATGGCTTTAGAACTGTGCAAGCCAAACTTTCTTGTGTCTTTGGTAAGACAGGGTGTAGCCTGGACTACTTCTATACTTGGGTGTGCTTTAAAACTGCTAAATATTTAATAATTTACTATGGAGTAACAGAAAACTAGTAAAACAGGCTGAGGAAAGGAAGTGTGATTGATAACAATGATGCGTATTAAGTGTTCTAAAATTGAGTCTGCTCTCATTTTCTCCAAAATGAGAATAAATAGGAAACAGTGGAAATTTTAACTGGGTAAGTATTTGTCAATGAAAATGTTAAATCATATTTTTGTACTGTCAGATCTTGGTGGGCTACTCAGGTGGACTTTAAATATTTTGGTACCTTGTCTATGCATAACAGAAAAAAATTGGTTTTGTTTTGCCATTTTTGTCATTGGCAGAGGTCAGGTACATGTACCAGTGAGAGAGGGAGAGAGCGAAGGAGTGAGGAAGCAGTCTCTAGGGAGATGTGGTCACTCCATAATCCTTTTCCTCCATTTCTCCTGCTCCTCGGGTTTTGGGCATGCGTGGTTTTCAAGCCTTCAGGTCCAGGGTCTTATCCACAGTCAGCTATGTGGAGCCCAGCTCCCATCGCACAGCACTCAGACACTGTACTACAGAGCTGGCCTACAGAAAATAATTTTAACATTGCTGTGTCTGCATTTGGGGTGGTGGCAGTGGTGTATGTGTGGGGGTTGTGGGAGTGGGTGTGTGAGTGTGTGTTTTAATGTCTCAAAACAGTGAGGTGTTCTGGTTTTCTTCTCCAGATAAAGGGGATGCTGTTACCCATCAAATTCATGGGATATCCTTTCCAAGGTTATAACCCTGACACGTCCAGTCACAACTAACACAGTGACCACAGAAGCCCCGGCTACATGCTTTGTATAATATGCTTTTATTTATAAGCATTTAGTAATATTGAGACCATATACAGCATTTCTTAGGCTGTGGCATATTTAATTTTTATTTGTTATTGAAAAAACTGTTCTGGCAAGTCTTAAATGATTGCCCCAAACAATTTCTATTTTCTACCGATCATATGGCATCAAGGAGGACCCAGGTTGAGCAGTTGGTATTGAATTGTTTGTAAATATATTGCTTAGTAAATTCTTAGATAGATTTATTTGCTTCGCATATAAAAAGGGAGTTCTGCTTTCCATATTAGCGTGATTTGGAAAACGATATTACTAGAAATTGCTTATATGTTCTGAAGTTTCCCATGTCCTGTTTAATAAATCATCTTGGCAGCTTAAATTCTTCGTGACTGATTAAAAAGAAGAATACATCAAAATGATTCACCGAGAAGAGATTATAATCTGACTATTTTACTAGAGTTATATATTATTCTGTTTATCATTTTCTCTTTTCTTCAGCAGAGGGGCTAAAGAGCTTTCTGTAGCTCAGTACCTTAATTTTTTCCCCTTGGCATTATTTAGGCAAAAGCTTTAAGCTGACAAGATAGTCATTTAAGTCATAATATAGGGAAGGCTTTATATGGCTTATATTACAGCTAGGACGAGAAAGTTTGATCACTTTTGCTGGCTAATGGAATTTGGCTTTTTGCAAGGAGCTCTGGACCCAGTCAAGTGATACCCGCTGGTAGATTTTCTTTTTCTGCATAATAAAAAAATCAAAGATAAAGAAATCATCGAATGCAATTAGATGAAATCCAGTGACCATCATTGTTAACTTCCTCTATAAGTGGTGCTTTATTTAATGTTTATGCCCTTTAAATACAAGAGGGGTGGCAGCCGTTGCATCTCACGTAGAAGTGCAAGCCAGTCGTCTCTTACGGGGACACAGACTCTCTCTCGAACTGTGAAATGCAAAATCATGGCCAAATATGCAAATCGACTTTCTAAGTAGCGATACTCTTATGTAAAATAATCATCTCTCTTAAAGATTAAGACTGCCATTTATTTCAAAAGACATATTTTCTATGGATTCATTTGTACCTTGGTCATCCTGTTTGGAAAATGGAAATGGTTTTATTCAGCTGGCTCACAATTTCTTTTTCGTACTTTGTTTTCTTTAAAACTGCAATGTACTCTTTGGAATATGTCTGTGAACCTTTTTTTAGAAATTTGTATGAGGCCACATAGTATGAGAATGAAGGTCCAAGTTTTAAGCAAATCTAATTTCAGTACCAACCCGCTACTTAAAAGCCTGTGTGAGTTGGAGAAAGTTAAGCAATTTTTCTAAGCTTCGGTTTTCTTCCTCTTTAAATGGTTATAACAAGTGTTTATTGTTGTTGAGAGATTTAAGTGAAATAAGACATGAACCATGCTTCAAGCTATTGTCAGTATTCCAAACAAATGTGTTTTTGTATTAATAAGTTGGCAATTTAAGTTTTGTTTCTACTTCGCTATAAAAAACTTGACCTAAGTGCCCAGATACGAGAATGCTGAAACACCAACCTGAAATCATCAGGTGATCAAATATTTTTCTTTCTCATATTAGTCAAATGATTACTTTAATCAGACGTTTTCCTTGTGTGGGCACAGTAATTGCTGTTTATAGCTTCATAAGAACACTGGGGCAACAGGTTATTTTTGCTTACACTTCATAGGAGTGAGAGTGGACACATGCTTTCTATTACCTCCCTCAGTTTCTCCTGCCAGAAACTGTGCATATAGCAGCCCCCCTAGTCCATGGGGGTAGTGCCCAGACTCCCGGGTGACTGAAACCACAGAGAGTATTAATCCCTAAGCATACTACATTTTTCCTAGGTACACATACATGGGATAAAATTTAACTAATAAATTAATGAGATAGAATAACAATAACCAATAATGCAAGAGAACAATTCTAATAGTATGTACTCTAATGCAATCCTATTACAGTATACACTCTAATGAAATTACTGTAAATGTGGTCTTACTCGAATATCTCATATATTTGCAGACCATGGTAGACTGCATGTGACTGGAACTCAGGATAAAGGGAAACTACTGTATTTGCAATAAGAATTGCATATTCTTTTGAGAGCTGAACTATGTTGGATGTATTGCATAGTGTTTTAAAATATAATTATATATTTTACTTTTTGTTACATTTAGCATGTTTATCTTTCAAGAATCCCTACATGTTAGTTTACATTTGCATGCTCTTTTCAGTTTGTTTATTTTCAGTCCTGAGAGAACAATGTGAAATAGTAAAAAGAGTCTTAAAGATAGAGTTGGGTATTTTAGCTTATTTAAGATTGTGACATTATTATTCTTATTTTCCTTCAGCAAATTATTATTATTATTACTCCAGCTTTTTAGTAATAAGGTCAGCTGAAAACCTTTCTCCTCTTAAAAAAAAAAAAAAAAAAAAAAAAAACATGACCCTTAAAAAAAAAAAACGTTTGATGAAAAAATTG
>NW_006159681.1:5219613-5237775 GCF_000334495.1 Tupaia belangeri chinensis | reverse complement strand
CTGAAAACTTTCTCCCCTAGAAAAAAAAAAAAAAAAAAAAAGAACATGAACCTTAAAAAAAAAAAACTGTTGATGTAAAAACTTGGAAGGTTTAAAATTTTAGATACAGGTCTCCTTCATCTGGACATTTCTGGGATTCTTTGGATCATTTTAGGAATGCAATCCTGTGGAAGAGTAGGTCACAGATGAACTATGTGAGTGATATTTGAATTCTTCATAGACTAAGCTAATGCAATAACCTGGGTATAAAGGAAATGGAGGCTTTCTTGGAGCATATGTTTCATGACTGTCAATGACTGTGTTCATTTAAAATCAGCATCAAAGTATTTGGAACTCTTAGGATAGCTTCCCACTGAGTTGGTGTATACTGCCTGGGCACAAAGACCTTCTTACCAGATGAAGCAGATTAAAAGTCCAGCACTTCCCATTCTTGTCCAACTTCATTTACTTCCCCATATTCCTCTGTTTTAGTTCTCTCTCCTGAAACTTCTATGGGGATTTCCTACTTGGATCTTTTCACTGTATTTTCAGCCTCTTACAGCTCTGCAGCATACTGTCTTATTCTTTTATGTCAGGGCTTATACCTATAGTGTAACTTGCTTTGAGAATTATTGCATATAGTTTCTTATCGTAAATAATATGTCCATTATTCCCTATAATTATCAGTATTTGCAGCATATAGGTGTCTAATAAATATTTGATGAAGTCTGAACAAAGGGTGCCAGTAAATAAAATAGAATTTCCAATTAGTTATTGCAGGTATATCTATTTACCAACTTTTGTGGAGTGTTTAATACATGAAAAACTGGTTTGCTGCTCACAATGTAAAGATAAGTACCTGTCTCAGCTCCTCAGGAACAGTTTAACAGAAGCAACATAAACTATCCAGTTTGGTAGAGGAAACATAGCATCTGTAGCTACAACTTAAAATGTTCACACGATATTTTTAGCATAGAGCTTCTCTGTCGTGGCCGCAACATGCAGAAATGCAGACCCTTTCTCGTGGCCTGCAACACTGATGCCAACATCGACGAATCAGACGCAGTTCTTGGGCCAAAGATGGAGAATGGTTACTTCGTGAGAAACAAATGTCATGTGTGTTAGGGATGGCATCTTAAAAATAAATGTGTAATGTTGGGAGATAGGAGGGGCATTTCCCAGCTTATAATTTCTAACCTTTTATAAAATTATATATCAGTTAACGTTCTTGACTAAAGGCTTGTGATGATCAGATTTGTTTCTTGGAAGTGTAACAGTGTCTGGGTTTAGTTTTGAGGATGGATAGGAGAGTTGATACCTTGCAAACATTCAAGCTAGTTAGGAGAGCATTAAAGCATCATAAAGGTGTCATTGGAAATGGGAAACAACTGTTTTGAAGAGGAAATTGACAGAGACTAGTACCCAATGTAATAATAGTATCAAGGGCAAAAGGTGCATTTCTATTTATTGAACTATTGACAGTTTTAGATTTAAGGGAGACATACAGGATCCGCTAAATATCTGTCTTATGAAACTCATGGTTTGTGAAATAAGAAAAAAATGCATATAGGAGCAATGAAAGAGATGATTTTTTAACTGAGTACCTGCTTTGATTTATAACATATTATAATACAAGAGTGAATTTAAGAAGAAATAGCCTTTTTAACACAAATAGGCTGTGTGTATGTATATATATATGATATATATACATACACACACACATATATATATATATATACATTTAGAGAGAGATACACACACACACACACACACACACACACACACACACACTACATAATGTAAAACACTTAGGAGATATTTATGTGAAGGATACTTTCTTTATTCCAGAACTGTTCCAGATATTCCTCTCATGGTGCATAGTTGGGGGGGTGCTTTATATAATTCCCACAGTTTGACATTATATCTGGATGGTGTATACATTGGGGTCATGATTTAATTGACACATATTTTCAGCAGTGCCTCTCATTCTTTTGTTTACGATTGTATCCACAATGCTTTGAATAATGTATGTGACAAAGCAGACAGGCTGCGGGTTGCTGAATTGATAGATGAATGGACAAACAGCTTCTTTATAGACTTTATCTTTGGTTGAATTCATTACTTGTGATTTTGAATGCATGTTGGTACTGAGTCAAATAATGTCTGTTAATCAAGAAACAGTCCGTTCGAAGCAGTGTAATGCTGTGGAGGGATTGCAGGCTAGGGCTGAAGAGGGACTTTGTGCTAATTTCCAATTTATACCATCTGAATCACGTTCCTCATCTGAATATGGCAATACAATGGGCACTTTACAGAGTTGCTGGAGGCATTAAGACATAACATATAAAGTAGATTGAACAGGACTTTTTATTTACTAAATGTTGACATATAAAGTAGATTGAACAGGACTTTTTTATTCACTAAACGTTAGTTTAATTTTTATTTATTCAGACTTACTTAGTCTTCTTAAAAAAAATCTTCTGCCTCAAAATTGAAGCAGCCTAGTTACATTAAGTAATTTAAACAAACTGAAATCAGAGACCGTCTTTTGATGCCTTATTGTATTTGCCCTTGGTAGAAATACAAATAATTTATTTGTACACATTTTTTAAAGTGAGAAGAAGCTGAGGAACTTTAGCAATATTTGAAGTACATTTTGCAAGTGAAAATAAAACAATAAGTTCACAAAACTACTAACTGATTCCAAATAAGTTACGGGAAGATGTAAGGATCATTTGGGTAAAAATACTCAGCCCTGGGCCATGGTGCATTTAAGTAAAGAAAGGATAATAACATTTGAAAAAAAAAATGAGGCACAATTTGTTTTTACTTGTACATCTTCCTGCTTCCTCGGGGGAGGATAATAAAGTTGATTGCAATCAAGACTGTTTTGTGAGGCTGAGAAACAGAAAGGAAGTCCTGCTACTTAGGGATCTACACTCACTCCGACTCGGGGAACTGATGTTATCTTTGTTTTGCAGATTTACTTACGGTTCTTGGACTATGAGATGCAGAATTCAAATGAATGCAAAAGGAATTTTGTGGCCGTGTATGACGGCAGCAGTTCCGTGGAGGATCTGAAGGCCAAGTTCTGTAGCACCGTGGCCAACGACGTGATGTTGCGCACAGGCCTCGGGGTGATCCGCATGTGGGCAGACGAGGGCAGCCGCAACAGCCGATTTCAGATGCTCTTCACATCCTTTCAAGAACGTAAGAGTCCCTGCGCTGGACTGTGTGTCCTTCAAGGGTGGCATGGGCTGCAAGTCCCCCGAGCTGCCGATGGTGTTTTCTTCATGCGGTTTGAGCACAGTGGGGTGTTCCCTAATAAGAGGTTGAAATCACTGAAATTCCGTCCCTTCATTTTGATCCAGGGACAGAGTTACATACTACATTATGATTACTTACTTCTAGCGTGTGCATCGGAGCTTGGCTTCAGGCAGTTCACGCCACTCTGGTAGGAAAGGATGAGTCCTGTGTGTTTGCTTTAGCTACTACAAGGCATGTGGAATTACTATAGCGGCTTCTGATGAAGTAGGAGTTTAAATACTGAAAAACTAAACACTGCATACAGATATTTGGTAGATGCTCTTCAGTGAGTCCCCCCCCCCCCCATTTTCTCTTTCATGTAGAATCAAAAACGTTGCATTTATAGTAATAGTGAGCAGAATCATTGTTGCCACGGCCTGGGGGTTGGGAAAACAGGAATAAAAAGTCACAGGGTACAATGTTCAGTTATATAGGCTAAATGCGTTTATTGAGATGTAATGCACAGCCTATCGGTCATAATTAATAATACTATGTTGTGTAGTCGAAATTTGTTCTTGCAGTTCTATTTATTTCAAATGGGCTTCTGACTACAGAATTCTAGTTAAAGTAAGCAAAGAGAGAGTTTTGGAAGAAGGCAGTAAGTGTGAAAGTTTCGGAAAACATATTTTAGAGGGCACAATGGTAAGACCCAGAGTTATGTGCAAAGCACAGCCATTTTAGAAAATTTTGTTCTAACAAATAATGAGTCATATTAATAGATATATTTGGAACATTCTTTAGAAACCCTACTTCGTGTTTTATAAACTTATGCAACTGCAAAAAGAATTGAGAAATTCAGGCTTAAAGATCAGAACTTTGTATTTTCAAGCTATACATTTCTGTTCAAATAGAAGAGAAAATGCCTTTGAAATTTCAAGGATGTCTCCCATTTTCAATAGCACAGCAGCCAGTGTTTAAAAATCTTCATAAATAATGGGACCAGCAGTTAGCGTAATGGCTGTATCGCTGGACTCCCATGTAGTCAACCGCGGTTTGCGTCCTAGACCCAGTGGCTTAAACTCATGCCGGGCACTTGTGCGTGCATGCCCAAGATTCTGGGAGGAGAATGGAGGAGAAGGGATGGCAGTGTGGCCATCTCCCCACCCCCCCAGGGGTGATTTCTCACTTTCTGTTTCTCTGTCTCTCTCTGTCTTTCTGGCGAGCGCACGTGCCCTATAGCAAAAATCTCTCCAAAAAAAAAAAGAAAAAAAAAATATATATATATATTCATAAACATTATTAGGCAATTCTTCATTTTGGCTTTAACTTCTCCTCTAATGGCCAGTTGAAGAATTCCAGGGTAACAGCAGGACTGCTGTCGGTAGACTTTGCCGATCCTGGATGCTGCCCTCCAGGTGCTGAGTCCCTGCCCAGCTTTACGTCAGACGTTGCTGCCGATGTCTTCATGCCAGTCACTGACTAGCATGTGAGAGGCAGCAGACCTGTATTCCAGCGTGGTAACAGAGAAAAAAGAATGAAACAAGACATCACGCTCCATGTTCTTGAGTGGACATGAAGCAATTGAGGCTGCACAGTGACATACTTTGTGTTCATGGCTGATTGCTTCACCTAGTTCAAATCATTGTGTCCTTGGTGAGGAGTTCCAGGGTCTTCTCTCTTTTTTCTTTTATTCGCTATTCTTATCAGGCTTGGATAATAAGAAATAAGAACTTCTATTTAATTTAAATGCCCAGACTATGGAAGGGCAAGCTAATATGGTAGATGATATAAACAAGATTTTTTAAATATCACAATGATCTAATTTTTTGATCAAAAGTTCATCATGACATGTAATGTGGATAAACAAAAAAAAACATATTCTTATTTTGAAAAATCAACTAACAACACAAAACTCTGTCCTAGGACTTCCTGAGGCTTTAATTCATTCATACTCAATGTAAGCCAATATTTTCAGTTTAACAGGCAAACATTACCCTAAGATGTACTAGTCTATACTAAGGAAAGTACAGCAGCAGCATAAAGAAGATAGTAATCTCATGGGAAGAAGTATTGGTCAAAACCCAAACGGCATGGGCTGTCCTTTTCTGAATATTACTACTGAGGAGAGTATCTGAAAGGGGCCACCCAAGATGCAGAAGCTTCTAGAATCACCGTAATTGCCAAGGGTGAGCACATACTCACCGTAGAGAATTTTTGTTGTTGTTTACAATGTGATAATCACCTTAGACTCACAGTGAGTATACGGATTAATGTCTGGAAAAGGGAAGGTAAGATTAATGTTTGAAATGTGTAGAGAAATTTGAGTTCAATTTGTAGGAAAATATCTAGTTAGTAGGAGGTATGATTTTTAAAAATTGAACGGATAACTGTAAAGGATGTAGACTGGAAAGAGACCGGGTCAGTCTAAAAATGGATTATCACATGGCATGAATACTGTATGGGAAACATCTATTGGATGGGGGGATGTCTAGAAAATAGCTGAGGCCCCTGATTAAGTTCTAAGAGTCTGTACACATACCTGCACATGTAAGGAATGCTCGATTATATCATGTTGTGCAAATATCGCTAGAAGTATGTCTGTTCGAGATAAAAGCTAGAGTCTCCATTCGAATGATTAAAAGATCAGAGGTCACTGAAGTGGGTGGACTTTTCATTGGGGAATCAGAAGACACAGAGTGTTCTTTCTACATTGGAAGAAAGGACATCAGCCTTTCATGGTCCCACCCAGCGGGCAAGTTATTCTCTTTGAATGATGACCATGACAGTGGCATTCTCTGTGATTATCTTATAAATTTATAATAAGCTTCCACTGAAACAAGTTTATCTTCTGTGTCAAATCACCTGCTGCAATCTGAGTGTTTGTGTGTCCACAGAAATTATATGTTGAAAGTCTAATCATCAATGTAGGTTTTAGGAGGCGAGCCCTTCGGCTGATAGTTAGATTACGAGGTCAGAACCCTCATGAATGAGATCGGTGTCCGTATAAAGTGACCCCAGAGAGCTGCTCTGCCCTTCCGCTAGGTGAAGACATAGCTAGAAAGTTCCATCCACAGCCAGGAAATGGACCTTCACCAGCCCCTAGCTCTGCTGGAGCCTTAGTCTTGGACTTCACAGCCTCTAGAACGGCAAGAAATGCATCTCTCTTGTTTAGATGCTACCACGGGAATTTTGTTCTAGTAGCCCAAACAGACGGGCTTTGCCTACACAGTTTGGTCGCGATGTTGGGTTCTGTTCATTTGCTTCTGAATTAGTTAAAATTGTGCAGAATTCTAGCATATTGCAAAGGTCAAAACTCTCCAGTGGTGAAGTATGTGGGCATGCACTGTCTTTAGTCACTGAAATCAAGATATTCCAGATAAGTTGAAAACAGTAAGAAGTGTCCTTCCACCAATACTACAAGTAGAAATTGTTTGTCTAGAATCATTTTAAGTGGAAACAAGATAACTCTATTCAGAGAGTTTTGAGTTCTCCAAATAACATTACTTTATTTGATACTTGTGGAATAGAAAGGCCTGTGAATCACATGTATGTTGCTGCTGGTAGGTATATAAATTATTTCCATATGAAATATTATATATATCTAATATAGAGATTATATGTAAGATATATAGTTACAAAATTCATGTAATATGTATAATTATATGTACCTGGTGTATATTTTATATATATATATATATATATATGTATATATATTTATACTTATTATATAGTCTTTACTAGATGCACATGCATACACACACACACACACACACACACACACAAGACTGGAGAAGTGAAATCAGTGAGTAGACTACCTTAGACCATCTATGGTCTGGATATTTATGTCCTTCTAAAATCCACATGTTGACATCTGTCCTGTTTACATACTACCCAGTCTGTGACAATTGGTTATGGCAACCCAAACTAACTCAGACAAAAATGTATTCTAACTAGCAAAAGTGCTGATAAAACACATGTCTAAAAATAAGTGGAGATGGTTTGGGAACTGGGTAGATAGCTGAGAACTGAAAGATTTTTGAGGTGCATGCTAGACAAAGCCTGCATTGCCATGAGTGGACCACTAGCAGTGATTCTCAGGAGAGCTCAGGAGGAGAAGAGGAGGATTTTCTTAGAGAATATCTAAGTTATCCCAAATGGTGTCTATAGACTGAGAAAGTGTGCTCAGGAGAGAACACTGTAGCCAAGCAACCACTGGTATGGACTGGCCGTCTCAGTGGAAGCCAGGCCGTATTGCCCGAGACCCTGTCATTTTGACACTAGAGGTATTTTGGGACCTCTGGGGCTGCCCTACTCATCTCAAGTCTAGAGTTCCAGGGCTAGGCACCAGGATGATTTCAAAGAAGGGGCCATCCCTGCCCCACCTCCTGCTCAGCACCTTCTTTGCTGTCTCTGGTTTTACTCCTCTTATGAAGCACACACCTCTCGTGGGGCACACACCTCTTGCCCAGCAACACTGGAGTGTGGCTGCTTTCCCTAGATTCTAAAGGATGCCCACAGTCAAAGATCAGCTTCAGGGGTGGGTCCACTGCAGAGAGCCTCCATAGTCAGTGCCAAGAAGAACCACAAGGGTGGGGCCGTGCCTGAGATCCCAGACTGTCCGAGCCAAGGGCATGTAAATCCAGCTCAGGAGAACCACTGGCATGTGACTCCAGCCCCTGTGGACTGAAAGGGGTGGCTGCTGGAAAGCTGTGAGGTGAGACTGCCACGCCAGCAGGCCGGGAAATAGCGAACTGAGGCAAAGGTTATTCTTGAGCCTGAAGGTTTTAGATTAACTAGGGACCCTCCACTCCTGTCTTCTTTTCTGTAATTCCTTTTTGGAATGGGAACATCTGTCCTATGCTTGTTCCTTCATTGTAGTTTAGAAGCACATAACATGTTTGCATTCATGGACTCTCAGCGGGAGAGCAGTCTGCCTGAGGATGACTCATATCCTGAGTTTTATCCATCTCTGATTTAGATGAAATGTGAGCATTGAACTTAAAATTGATGCTGGAAATTTTTAGGACTTTAAGGGCCATTGGAGTGAAACTAATGTGTTCAGCATATGTGAAGGACATGAACGGGGGCCAGGGTGGAATGCTGTCTGACTGTGCATGTGTTTATTATGTTCTCTCCAAATTCATACATGGAGGTCCTCACCATCCAATCGATGATATCTGGAGACAGAACTTTGGGAAGTGTCTGCCTCCTGGGGACACAGTCTTCACAAGTTCAGTTAGTGCCCTTATCAAAGAGCCCCCAGGGAGCTCCCTCGCCTCTCCTGCCACAAGAGGTCAGAGTGAGAAGACAGTTTTCTGTGAGTGATGGGGCCCTCACCTGACACCAGATCTGTGGCACGTCGACCTTGGACTCCCCAACCTCCAGAACTGTGGGAAATACATGTGTGCTGTTCAGAAGCCACTCTGTTTATGGTATTTTGTTATAGCAGCCCAAATGGACCAAGACAGGGTATATCAAGTACTATTCTAAGATCTGTCAAGATTATATTGTTTTTTTTTTGTTTGTTTGTTTTGGAGAGATTTTCACTGTAGGGCGCGTGCGCTCGCCAGACAAACAGAGAGAGACATAGAGACAGAAAGCGAGAAATCACCCCCCAGGGGGGATGGTCACGCCGCAATCCCTTCTCCTCCATTCTCCTCTCGGGATCTTGGGCATGCATGCACACGCGCCCGGCTTGAGTTTTAAGCCACCGGGTCCGGGACACGAACCGCGGTCGACTACGTGGGAGTCCAGCGACATAGCCATTACGCTAACTGCTGGTTCCCTCAAGATTATATTGTGATTAGAAGATATTTTTAGGGATTTAGGGGGGCTTCAGAGACCATTCATTTCAAACACTCAAATTTTGTAGATTTTTATAGGAAAATAAAATGTCTGTGGAAGTTAATTGACTTTTCCTGCATGCTTCCAACCGTATGCTCAATGATCTGAGGCAAGAATTAAAGAACAGAATTAAATTAAGCCCCTAATTTCATGAACTCCTTTGTGTATAACTTTGCACTTTTGAGGTACTTCCCATTTCCCAAAGAGGATGATGATGGCAATTGATTTGAAAGCTCTGCAAACTGAATTTTGATTTTTCTTTCCCATCCATGGCAGATTCTGACCTACATATTATGCTTACATGCTGGAAGCATGTATCAATAATGTTCTGTTTGCACATGACTGCAAATATCAGACAAAAGTAAAATTATAATGAAGGACTTTTATTCTGAAACATACTGATTTGGGGGCTAATGGATGCATATAAGAATATATTTTCAAATCATTTTTTACCTCTGTGTTTGAATAAATTACTGGAAAAGGGAAGGATGAGTGTGCAAAGGAGGTATAAAGGTCCTTATTACAGAAGTCCTCAGACTTCCGGCTTACATGTGTGCATTAAAAGTATTTTATAAAGCCTTAGTAAATGCCAGTATTGGCAACAAAATCATGTCAAATACTGGGGCGGGGGAACTGCAGCACCACCGTAAGGCGTTTGAAGAACACCGCCGCGCAGCCTCAGCTAACTCTTCTTCCTGCCTCCCTAGCACTTCATCACTGCCTTTCTCAGTGTGGCCAGCATGGCCGCCCTGATCTGTGACATTGCATTGCTGTCGGTGGCTGCTAAGGGTTTCTGTTTGTTTCAGAAACATTGTATCCAGTCTTTATCCTATAGGGCAACATGAAACCTTGGGGCAGGAGAAAAACACAAACAAAAAATTACCATCACCCGAAGTACACCCTCTTAATTGTTAAGTTAGACCCATTTGAATCATCTAAATGAGTCTCTGCCCTTGAATTATTCAAAAGGATTAGTTCACTTTTAAATAAAAGGCACCCCTAGTGTGAAAAAGAAGATACATATTTTAAGTTTTAGTTCTGGATCATATTCTTTAATGTGATAACTTTAAGAAAGATGACTTAATTTACATTTAAATCTATTCTGAGACTAATAGTAAAAATTATTAGTTAATATATTAGTGACTAATTTACTTTCATGGGTTAAAAAAGTAAAAAGAAGGAGATTCAGGTTGAGAATATCCTTGTGGGTAAAGAAGAACTAATTCAGTTTGACATAAAGATGTCATATCTTAGATAATTCTTACATCGATTAAGGAATAACCTCTACTTTATACTTTTACACTTATTTATTTCCTCCATGAGCTGGAAAGACAGAAATCCAGCACCCGAGCAGGCTCTGACTCTGCAGTGCACCCCCTGACTCTGCAGTGCACCCCCTGACTCTGCAGTCCCCCCCAGCCCCAGACAGCACAGACCATGGCTCGCATGTACCCTGCACACTCAGTGAGGTCCTGGACACAGTCTAGAACATTCCCAAATTCATCAGCCTCACACCACTCTGCATTTCACTGCAACACCATCTGACCCCTGCTTACATTTACTGACTCAATTTAAGATTCTTGTAATAATAACAATTTCAGTCATCTGTATCACTTTTTACAGTCATTGACCTTACTCCAAAGAATCTTCCAGTTCTTTTTTTTTTTTTTTAGAAAGAGATTTTTGCCATAGGGTGTGTGTGCTCACCAGAGAGACAGAGACATACAGAAAGTGAGAAATTGCCCCCTAGGGGGACGACCGTGCCAAAATCTCTTCTCCTCCATTCTCCTCTTGGGATTTTGGGCATGCACACACACACACACACACACGCTTACACAAACAACTGGGGTGAATTTAAGCCGCCAAGTCCGGAACATGATCGACTGTGGGAGTCCAGTGATGTAATCATTATGCCATCTGCTGGTCCCAATAATCATCTAATATTTAAAAAGCATTGATTACAGTTACCAAATTTTATTTTTTTCCCTTTATGACAGGGAGAGCGGTGAAGAAAAGGGAAGATCATGTCCTGGAAAGGGTCTCCCTGTTGTACAATGCTTCTATAGCCTCCCGATTTGCTGGGCTGACAGTGACACAGCCACCGCTGGCATGCTTAGGGACCCAAAATCAGGCCTCCTCTGTGCTTCCAGCCTCTCACATTGGCGCTTTCCATGCACCACTATGGCTGGGCCTAATTTTAATTTTGAATATACTATGTATGTAAGTACATAACCAATTAAGAGAAAACTGCACATTTAGGAATATTGTCCAGTATGGAAAAGTATGGGCACTTCAATGAAATGCACCTATTCAAATGAAATCACTTGTTGAATTTTCTGAGCCAATCAGATGTGTGTTTGCAACAAGAATTTGTGATGACTAGAGTGGATGGATGCCATGAGTAATACTGAGTTTTGGCTTTCGAAGTTGTACCTTTAGGTGCTCTTCTCGATCGACAATGTTTCCAAATTAAAATATCAGTCATCTGATACTTGATAATGAATGACATGTACTTCTATTTTAAAAAGACCTGCAAGGGCAGCAGGTGGCTGAACACTATTCAAGTCCAGACCTGGTAGCTAGCTCTCTCTGGCTCTCTCTCACTAGTGACCACACATGCCCTATACAAAATTAAAAATAATAATAAGTAACATTGAATAATTATTTAACAACAGCAAGAACCAGACCTGTGGCTCTGCTGTGTTGCAGTGATGGCAGAATGTTCTGCAGTGGGGTTGAGTTCCCGGTAGGCTCGTACACAAGTGTGCACACGTGTGCCTGTGACCCCGTCTGGCTAGGAGGGCTGGGGGAGGAAAAGGTGAGAGGTCCTGCTGAGATTGCTCCTCTTTCTCTTAAAATAAATAAAGTTAAAATTAAAAAGGCATGTAAGTAAGTTGTACACTTGGAGTTTGTAAGGAAATTGTTTACAGTAATTTACTAAAATTAGATAATATAATTTTTTCCATATTAACATGCAACAAAAGATCATCGAGCCTAAGCCCTAGATTTGCTTACATGAACATAAAATGTCATTGGATTTCCAGGAGGAACTGAACTGAAGCATTCTATGCGATGCACGTTCTGAAGTGAACCCACAGAAGTCACCCCTTGATGTAGAAGCTTCACGCAATCGCCTCCCCCAAGACAGGAGGAACTTGTGCATAGCTTGGCCTCTCATTTTAACTTATACTCTGGAGAAATCCATTTTGCAGGTGTGAATAAGGTCTTTAGTCATTTGACTTTGAGTTTATCCAAAGGCAGAGCATTTTAGGTGAGCCGGACCTAATCAGGTGGTCTCTGAGAGAAAGGAAGCATCGTCACAGATCCTGCTGTCCTGGAGGAAGAGTGAACAGGCATTGCGAGCTGCCTTTCTAGTCCAGGGCAGCCTTTACAGCCTCAGAGCACCCCGACCTTAGTCACACCACGCCGAGTCACGCGGTGCTGCCAACCACCTGGAAATGTCGCAGCAGACTCTTAGCACAAGCCCGTGGTTTGTGTAGCCTGGGAGCAGCACCTTAATTGTGTTTTATGCAGAAGATCCCGTTCCTAGGATTCTAACCTCTTGTAATCCTATGATAATAAGTGGGTATTTTTTAATTTTTATTTTATTTATTTAATTTTTGTTTGTTTGCTTGTTTTAGATTTTTGCCACAGGGTCTGTGCACTTACCGGAGAGTGACAGAGGAAGGGAAACAGAGAAATGACCCACTGGCGGGAATGACCGTCTGGAATCCCTTCTCCATCCTCCTCTCAAGATTCTGGGCACTTGTGCACATGGGCCTGGCATGACTTTCAAGCTGGGTCCAGGACTCAAATCGCAGTCTGCCATGTGCAATCCTGCTGCCTTACCCACCATGCCATCTGCTGGCCCTTAAGTGGGTATTGTTTTAAAATACGACATTTGTGGCAATTTGGCCATAATCAAAGAAAACACTGCACATTTGTTTAGTAAAAATGAAGCACTGCTTTAAGAAATAACAAGAGTGGGAGCAGTTTGAGATGAGGCAGTGAGCAGTGGTTAGAGGAATTTTGAGAAATGTGAGGGAAAAAAGCCTAAATTGTCCAGACAGCTCTTTGAGGTCTGGATTTTGAGTGCTGCCGGGAGACTCTGAGCGATGCGTGGACCATGGCATCAGGACAGCGGGAAGGGGAGCCCTGCCGTGATGGGAGAAAGTTCAGCAGCACGGTGTCCTGCCTGTCTCTGGCAATTAGAATCTGCAGGAGGCAGGCAAGGTGTCCTGTGCCTCTGGCAATTAGAATCTGCAGGAGGCAGGCAGGGGCCAAGTATTAGCTCAAGAGAAGCTACAGAAATCACTGAGTTAACTGTTTGAGGCGTATCCTGGTTTCTTATTGCTGCCCCGTGTAGCATGGGTGAGGGGTGAAAAAAATCAGGGGAATAACTATTAGACCAGAAGGAATTAAGACTTGGCTGATTGTGGAAGCTCCCAGCCTCTCCAGGTTTTGATGATGTTGAAAGTGACACATGACTGCTACTGCAACGTAGAGAAAAACTGAACGTGTGACCACCTAAGCTCTGTTAAACCATCAGATGTGTCAAAAGCACACAGTATGCGGTGACAAAAGGCACTTTCAAGAAGGTAAAGTTGTATCTTCCAGATCCTCTGCAGCTAGAGGGCTTCCATAGGATTAAGGGCATTGGCCTTCAGCCAGCTCTGCGGAGAAGATTTTCTCAGAGAGATTTATAGGGATTTGTTGGTTTGTTGTTTTAATGGAATAAGACCCACTGGGTTTCAAGGAAGGGCCACAAAGTTTTTGAGAAAATTATTTCAGCAGAAATAATGTCAATGGACTGAAAGGGGCAGAGAGAGTCCCAAACCGGAAGAGGTTGTCTGAATTCCCAAATTTTCATGGCACAAAGCAATCTGATAGAACCCCTCAGCTGCAGATACCTGGGACCTTTCATAAGAAATGAAGGATGATTGGAGAGCAGGGACCAGGGACTGAAGAAGATTCTTCCTAAACCTTGACACGTAACCAAGAAAAGCCCAACATTTGCCCTCATGGATTTCAAAGCTGCCATGTGCTTGTTATCCTGTTTATTCTCCACTCTCCCTTTTGTGAAGCAGGACCCTACATGTGTCCCAGTACTGCGTCTTGATGCTGGACCAGGAAGCTTGTCTCTTCAGTTTCACATGAGGAGAGGAGCTGAACCTCAGCAACTGCAGACTCTTACAGGATCACAGCCAGGAGCCTCGTTGGCACTAGACTGACCTGTATAAATTATCAGATTTGGGATTTGGGGTTGATGCTGTTTACATGAGATTGCAAACTTTGAGTTGATGCTGTCATAGGGACCCTTGACAACCTATTCTGAATCCATTGTGGGAAAGGGGGGAAGCAGCAGGTAGACTATGAAAGAAATCTGTTATTACCCAGTGTCTCCTCCCCGACGTGCAAACCTACACGTGGGACTTCCCTTGAGTGCAGAACAAATCTGTGAACGTAATGGAATATCACTCCATGGCCACATCACCTTATATAGCAAGGAGATTTCTGTTGCGTATTTAAGACCCATAATCAGTTGTAATCAGTTGACTTTGATTTCATCAAAAGGGAAACTATCCTTCAGGGCCTGACCTAATCAAATGTGCCCTTTAAAACAGTCTAAAGGTCAGGGAGGGAAAAAAGAATGTTTTCATCAGCTTGCCCTCTAATCATCAATAGCTTGTCATTTGGATTATCTTTGCATTTCTCCATTCATTCTTCTGTTTGTTCCATAAGAGCTTAAGCACCCAGGCATTGATGGCACAAATATGAATAAGACCGTTCCCCCTCCTCAGGCACTATGACGCCATACAATGCCCCACTCCTTCAGCTTCAATTCAAGTGTGTGACTCACTTCAGAAAATGTTCACTTGCGACTGGTGTTCTCTCCTCACACCCACCACACACTTCCTCACTTTGCTAAATTGCCCCGAATTGTATTCTAGTAAGTTGAATTCTCTTCTAGCAGCGTTTTTCTCTAGCATTTGTTTGTATTGCTTGAATCTTGGCTCTTCTGATGTAGTGATTGGTTCTTATTTCCCTCTTTACAACAAGAACGAACAAACATAGTTTTAAGTTTGGGGTAAATACTAATATCAAAAGGCATTTTAGGGGCCAGCAGGTGGCATGGTGATTAGGGCGCTGGACTCCCACATGGTTGAGCACAGTTTGCATCCCGGATCTGGAGGTCTGCTTTCTTTACTTCCCATCTCTCTATCTGTCTCTCACTCATCAGCACAAGTGCCCTATAGCAAATTAAAATAATAATAATGATAAATAAAATTAATTAAATTATTCCATTTTTTCAAAAAGCAGTGACTTCACTGGATATTTTAACAAGGAAAGAAAAGCTCACCTGCTAGTGAAACGTGCATTGTCAATGAGCAGACAGCCCTCAGTGAAAACGCCGTCTCGATGCTGGCCTCAGTGATGTGTTTCATCTATACAGGAAGGAAAGGGTTCTCAGTATTTATGAGACGCGGCGTTAACAGGAAGGTGTCTTTTTTCTTAATACATTTTGCAGTAGTGTGAATATGTGATTTTAGTGCAAATATTAGTGAAGAAGCTAATAAGTGTATGTGATCGTAAATTAAAATTCATGAGCAGAATTTCTTATATTAAAAAATAGATTAAGATACCTCTTACCTCATGACACTAGATATTTTTGACCAATAACTTAGTCACACCAGAACAGAAAGCTTTGGGAGCAGATATTGATTTTTCAAAACAAATATGAAGATGATAAAGGACATGAAGAGAAGATGCACAAATCTATTCCTGGCCTCAAATCTGGTCAGCATTTTTCAAATAAAATGTCACTTCCTCTAATTGCTTAGCCGGAGGGCCATTTCACGGTGAAACACGGTGGCAGTGGAAACTTTTCTGTTTGTTTGGGAAAAAAAAAAGTTGCTGTGGGGGCAATTCTGGAGGCCAAATATAGTGGATATATTTTTCACATTTCTTTCCTTAACTAGCATAACACAATTAGAAATGATTATTAGCAGAGAGCTACACATTTTAATCCAATTTCAAAGTTCTTTATTCATATTCAGTTGATTATTCATAACTAATATCTAGTGTTCTAATATTTTCTTCCATCAAGTTTATTAAGACAAGTTTTGCTATTCCTGAGAAGTTAGACTTCAGTGACAAGATGGCATCTAACATTACTGTGCTCTGGAGCAATTTCTACTCTGGTACCTGGTTGGCACTGAGTGTCTGTTAGTCGCCTACGAGGCGGCACAGGTGTTTGCCCCACAGTCTTACAGGAGTCGGCCAATAACACTCAGGGCAGTCCCCCAAAGGAGACGGGCTCAGGGCCTGCCCAAGGTGGCCCGTGTGCTGGAGAAGGACAAGGGCCCGATGCTCTGCGGCTGTGGTGGGCGCCATCTGAGTGCAAGAGGAGGATGGTATGGGCTTGAGTGAGCTGAGGCTCTGAGGGCAGGAATCCGTTCCTGTGTACTAAGAGGTAGAAGCATCTTGGAGTTTAATCTACCTTTACTAGGGAAGTTTTAAAGTATTTTATTATTGTTGTTGTGGTCGTTATTATTATTTACCATAGGGTTAGTGTACTTGCCAAAGAGGAACCGAGAGAGAGGTGGAGGGATGTAGTCATGCCATAATCCTTTTCCTCCATTAGTCTGTTCTGTTGGGGTTTGGGGCACACGTGCACATATGCCCAGAATGGGTCTCCAGACACCAGGCCAGGATTCAAACCTATAGTCGACCATGAGAGATCTGGCTCCTTGATTCCCAGGGCACAGGGCAAGTGCCAGTCTTTTTAACAGGACAGATGTGGTCTGTTTTGCATTCTCAAGCAATCCAGGTCCCCGTGGTTTCCAAAGGAGAGCAGTTAGTGAAAGGGGATGGCTCTCTGATACCAACTGAAACAGTAACAAGATCTTGGAGTTGGGATTGAACCAGCACAAGTCACAGACACTCTCCATGAGGGTGACAGGAAAAGACAGGACTCAGGGACACACCAGAGCCTTTGCCTGGACAGTGGAGGACGGGATCTTGCCCTTTGTTGATGGCAGGGAGGTGCGTGAGGGGAGAATTAGTAGAGAAGGAAGGGGAGTTAAGAGGAGTAGGGTGACAATCGTGTTCTGCAGCCCATTCAGCCATGTTCCGCTGGGGAAGGTCTTAGAAGGCCAGTGGCGATGGGAAGTAGGAGTTGTGAGTAGCAATGTTCGGAGTAAGTCTGGTCTCACACTGGAGTGAAGCCGGGAGTCTATGCCTGATCGCTGTAGGCTGAGCCTGACTGAAGTCACCTAGGAAAACGATGTGGAGAGTGGGGCTAAGGGACCTCCAACGCCCCGAGGAGTCTGACCTCAGGGGTCTGCAGATAATAATTGCACAGCAGCTGGAAAGGCAGAGAAAGGCATCCTGACCACCCGAATCGGTGTCAGTGTTGACTAAAAGTAACTGAATTTTCAAGTCTGCTAGGTTTTGCTGTTCACTATGACTCTGTTGCCTAACTCTGTAATGCAGCTCCAGAGCACATTTGCATAGTTATAGTAGTATTAAGCTTTCTTTCAGTCTCTGAAAGTATGAGATTCCACACCATCTTGAGCATCAGAAAGTGTTATGTATTTTCAAAACTAACTGATAAAAGTAAGACATAGTGAACATCAAACTATTTCCTCACCCGCTTGATTCTCCACACCTGAAAGAAATTGAAGATTCAGGAAAGATGAAGAGTGGAAAAGAGCAGAGTAGAAAATCCTAAGGTGTGAGCACATGCGTGTGAGTGTGCAGTGTATGTAGTGTGTGAATGTGGTGCGCATGAGCATGTACATGTGTGAGTGTGGTGTGGGTTTGGTATGTAGTGTGGGTGTGCTGTGTTTGTGCACATGAGTGTGTGGTGTGTGCTGGCATGAGTGTGGTGTGCATGAGTGTGTGGTGTGTGCTGGCGTGAGAGCGGTGTATATGAGTGTGTGGTGTGCTGGTGTGATTGTGGTGTATATGAGTGGGTAGTGTGTGCTGGCATGAGTGTGGTGTATATGAGTGTGTGTGGTGTGTTGGTGTGAATGTGGTGTATATGAGTGTGTGTGGTGCTGGTGTGAGTGTGGTGTATATGAGTGTGTG
>NW_006159681.1:5210491-5216687 GCF_000334495.1 Tupaia belangeri chinensis | reverse complement strand
GTGTGCTGGTGTGAGTGTGGTGTATATGAGTGTGTGGTGTGTGCTGCTGTGAGTGTGGTGTATATGAGTGGGTAGTGTGTGCTGCTGTGAGTGTGGTGTATATGAGTGTGTGTGGTGTGCTGGTGTGAGTGGTGTATATGATTGTGTGGTGTGTGCTGGTGTGAGTGTGGTGTATATGAGTGTGTGGTGTGTGCTGGTGTGAGTGTGGTGTATATGAGTGTGTGGTGTGTGCTGGTGTGAGTGTGGTGTATATGAGTGTGTGGTATGCTGGTGTGAGTGTGGTGTATATGAGTGTGTGTGGTGCTGGCGTGAGTGTAGTGTATATGAGTGTGTGTGGCTATACCTACACTGGCCAGCACAGAACCGAGTGAGCTGTAGAGCTTGTCGAAAGTACAAGAGGAGAATTTAAGAGCAGCCAAAGGCAAGAAGGCCATGTAGAGAGGACCTGAAGGACGCGCCGAGGGAGCCGGGGCGTCTGACCCTCAGCCCAAGCGCAATATTTTCCAGCATCACTTCTGCCAGATGTTGTTTCCATGTCATGACTTCTTTGACCAATGGAAGTTTTACTAATCACAAAACATGAGTTATTTTAAAATAGCAGTATTTCAGTTTTATTTCAATTTTATCTTTGAATAGTATGTCTTGAATAGTGTTTCGTGGGTTTCTGAATTACAAATAAAGGAAGGAAGGACGGAAGGAAGGACCCATTAGAATGAGCTCTGGTGACTGCAACATTAAAATAGCAAGAACAGGGGCCAGCCAGTGTCATGGCAGTCAGGGTGGCGGGATCGCAGATGACCAGCTGCATGGTCTGAGTCCTGGACCTCACTGCTTGTAAGACAGGCTGGGCATGCACCAGCTCAGAGGAGAAGAGAGAGGGGCTGGTCATTTCCCCTGGAGGGGGGTGGGCATTTCTCATTTCTCCTTTCCTCACTCTCTCCCACCAAGGCAGGCACCAAATAACAAATTAAAAAAACAACAAAAATAGCCACTAAAAATCAAAAGCTTCTTCCTTACATAATTGAAACAACATTTATTGACACGATAATTAGACACTGAAACAATGGTACATCCACAATTAGACCTTTTACAATACAAAATGTGTTTCATGGTTCTCTACTAAACACGTTACATAAAACTTCTGAGCGCTGTGACAATCGATCTTTCTTTTCCTCTTCCTTAACTAACACAGCTATGCTCAAAATTCTTGGTTTGTCTCCTGATAAGTGATTTATTTCTTTAAAGATCAGCGAGATAAATGCTTGTCGCAGGTGCATTCAAGGTATAAGGGCCCTGATGAAGGATGTAGTTTCACTGGTCTGGTGTCAGCTCGCCACCTGGTGGTGGAAATAGGAATAGTTAACGATTTAAAAACCTGAAAGAACAGTGAAGTAACTGAGTAAAATACTTTCTAATTCTGTTAACTGTTTTTAAATATATAGAGAGATAAATGTTCTGTGGAAAAGTATTATTTTCCTGTTTAATGAACCTGGAAGAGGAATTTTTATTAGTTATTGATATTCTTTTCATGAAAAGTTTTGGGTTTTTCCCCGTTATAAAACTATTGGGTGTGGGTTTGTGTGTGTAAAGACACATATTCATACATATGCCTATATGTGCAGAAATGCCAAACAAATCTAATTTGAGTAAATCCTAGAAATGAATATTGTCAGCATATTTACTCCTATCTTTTCAGAAAAAAATATTTCCCATAAGTGTGTTTTTCAATGTTTTTAGAATACAAAATCATGTGCCTCCTCATTAGTCACCTAACTTTGCATCTTAATAATCTCACACACTAAAATTTTCTTCTAAAAACGAAGGGTTCTATCACTATAATGGTTTTTGAACACTGGATCAAAGTTCTTCCCCAAGTTTTCTGTTGGAATTTTGCTTTTTCCTTCTAAGTGGTAAGCAAATGAAATTGGAATTGTTTGGATAAATGACTTTAAACAGCACCTTTTCCTGCACACCTGTGAACCCCTCAGCAGGCACAAGGCACTGAGCACCACTAAGAATAAGGGCGTGTTTCTGCGTGGTCACTAACACACCTCCTTCCTGTCGCCCTGGCCACCACGCCGCCCGCTGGCCCTGCTGCCCTTTTAGAATTGAGGACTTCACAAGGGGAGTGCCTGAAGCAAAGGCGTGCACACGCTGAGAGGCAGAAACAACCTAACAGGAGGTCTGAGTCCCAGGGCATTTTCATTGAGCCTTCACAAGGCATCTGTGAACCGCTCTGCATTTTACACGTGAGGCGATTTGATATCAAGGTGGCCACTTCCTTAACATTGTATGACTTTTTTTTGGTAGTAACCATCATAATTGTTCACACACAGCTAACAATTACTTACCCCATACCGGATGGCTCTGTGTTAATTCATCACATTTCATTCTCACAACTTCACGTGGTAGTGTTATTGCCATTACATAGATGTGCACTGAAGCCGAAAACATTTACGTAGATTTGCTCGAGGTCACACGACTCAGAAGTGGTTGCCCCATATTTCAAAACCAGACCTTCGGACTGGACAGCCCCGCGTGGCACTCTGCTAAGACAGTTTGCTGAGTGGCAGTTCCGTGGTCAATGAGGTTCACCTGGGGCCAGGTAATTGCTAATTGAAAACTTTTCTCAATTATACCCGCAATGTCTGCACCCAGCCGCCGCCTGCTGCCCTCTGTGAGGAAGAAAATCACTTAGACGAGCGCGTCTTTGACCCCATTTTGCAGAGGTGGTAACTGAGTAAGTGACATGTTAACTAGCTCCGGGGCAAAGGGCTTGCAGGAGACGGAGCTGGATTTCAAGAGCAGGCTGCCAGGCTCCAGGACCCATCATCAGCACAGCTCTGCCTTCTCATATGCACTGCTTTCACTCCTCCGAGAAGCCAAGAAGCCATCTGCCCTCAAGGATGCTCACTCCCTCCACCCCAAGGTGCAGCTCTGCCCTCTGGCCTGTCATCAGGACTCCCAGTCCCAGGCAGGCCTGTCCGCAGGTGCTGTGTGTATTCAATGCACCACCCACACGGAGTCAGAAATACGCTTTGCGCAGATGCACACGTGCCCGTGCGTGAGGGAGGAGGCCGTGAAGACGCACTTTTAGTATCAGTGGGTCCATTCTCCAGTGTCAGGAATGGTTGGAATCAAAGGCATGGATGTCATTTTGGCCAACTACACTGCTTCACTGCACTAACAGAAAACCGGTTAATGTGTTTTCTTAAAAAGAAACACAGCGTTAGCTCTGGATAATGAAATAGCAATGGTCCATTAAACCCTTCCATTAAAGTGAGGCTGCAGCAGTTGGGGTCCTGATGACTAAATGCGTTTTGAAATAGTTCAGTGAGGAAAGGCAGTGCAAATAGTTCCGTCTGTGTACTCAATGTCTGAACGTCCACGTGAAGCCGTGTTTGCTCTTCTGGTAGGAAGAGACTTCATTTTCTAGAAATAAGTAGATCCTGCTGATTCTGGAAGCTGTCTGTGTGTGGTATACTGCATTTTGAGAACTGATTCCTTATCTGCCACTTTATTATAAGAAAACCTTAACTTTGAGTTTCCGCTAGATAACTGGGAAATAAGGGGGCTGGCCTTGAAGAGGCGATAGCTTTAACAATGAATATTGCATTTTCTAAGTGAAGTAAGTCTTCTATAAATTGATAGCGTGTGTGTTCTCAAAAATACTGAAAGAATCAAACCAATGATGGTGAAGTTTAGTTGCTGAGACTATTACAATGCATGTGAAACTTGAATACTGTGACCCTGCAGCTTAATTCTCTGTGAATAAAGACACCTTTTGAAGACTTCTGCTTTCCGGGATGCTAAGGGAGGCAGCTCAGTCAAGACCTAACCTTTTCCTAAGTTATATTAATTAATTAAATATCTGGAGGGACCAGCAGATGGTGTAATGGTTACATTGCTGGACCCCCACATAGTTGACCTCAGTTCGAGTCCTGGACAATGGCTTAAAACTCATGCCGGTCACGTGTGTATGCATGCCCAAAATCCTGAGAGGAGAATGGAGGAGAAGGGATTGTTGCATTGCCATCCCCAGAGGGAGTGATTTCTTGCTTTCTATTTCTCCAGCAAATGCATACACCCTATAGCAAAAATCTCTCTTAAAAAAAAGGAATGTTGAGTGGCTATTACGAGCCTAGTAAGCCTAAACCATTATATGTTGAGTGCTTATTACGAGCCTAGTAAGCCTAAACCATTATGAGAGTTAAACATGGAAGTTTTAAATTTTAAAAAGGCATGGGCCCTAGCCTAAAAGAACTTGTTGAGAACGATGATAAATGTTAAGTGTTAAATTCCAAATCCAAGATGATTTAAGAAATGGGTAAGGTTTCCTATGATTGGAGGAATAGTTTAGGACTGAAGATAACACCATCCAATATGCTTTGGATGGCAGTTTCCAGACAGGGGGAGATAGGGGATGGGGTGTGGATCTTGGAATGTGCTGCGAGTGACACGGAGCAAGCACTAGTGTGGAATGTGCTCGGGTCCTTGGAAGAACAGTGGCCACCCAGTCACTTGGTGCAGAGGAAGGGGCCAGGATGGGTTTTAGGCAGGAGAGAAGTGAGAGTCTTCACTGAACCACTGCTTATCTGCCTGTCTCCAACTCTAAGAGAAATAGTCAGACAACCAACATCAGGAAAATCCAGAGCCCGGTGTCACACTGTATTTGTGTGTGTGCAAAACGGATTCATTTTTGTTTAAGGTAGATAAGAGTGCAATCGCATTACTACAAGAAGTTATGGACTTCCTTCTTAGCAGTGACAAGGTGTGCTTGTTTGTTCATTTGTTTTTGTTTTGTCATTTTTACAGCAATTCTGTAAACATTAGCAAAAGTAAGGGAGAAAAAGATATGAAACAATACCAAGATAATATTTTTTAAGTGAGGATAATTCTCAATTAACTGGCATATTTGTATCATTATTTACTGGGAGGAGGTGTGTCAAGAATGTGCTTTATTGGCATTTTTTTTAGTTACCTGTTACAGCAGTATGAATATTGGTGTTTAATGACTGGTACTGGCACATCGATGTTTTCACACCTTCTAAGTTGTAGAAACAAGTAAGTCATGTCCGGAATGTTAGACACCCAAATCTCAACGTTACCAAGTACTGTACTTCACTCAAGTACAGAGTGCAATTGCATTGTTATTTATAGACCTGCATTTTTTAAACTAACCCATCCTATTGAATAATCATTACAATATATTTTTCAATAAATATTTTTGGTCTTTAAAAGTATTCTTTAGATTTTAGATAACTGTGCTTTATTTTTTTTTAAGAGAGAATTTTGCCTGAGGGTGTTTGCATTTACTGGAGAGAGAGAGACAGACAAACAGACAGACAGACACAGAGAGAGGAAAACTGAAAAATCTCCCCCCAGGGGGATGTTCATGCCACAATCCCCTCTCCTCCATTCTCCTCTCAGGATCTTGGTCACCCACACACATGCACCTGGCCTGATTTTGAAACCCCTGGATCCAGGACTTGAACCGTGGTTGGCCATGTGGGAGTCTAGCAATGTAACTACAATGCCATCTGCTGGCCCCACATAACTGTACTTTTAAAATCACTGCTATGTGGTCATTGTTTTTCACATTTTCTAAAAGAAATTTGCAGCTGTTCTAATCTATTAGCAGGAAATCCCCTTTATGCTCTGTATACAAATGTTGGCAACATTCAATACTTGCTTATTAAACTATATTAATTCTACAGAAGCCATTAAGGTTGACTGCAGAAATTCGGCTTTGGTTCCTTACTAAAATGTGAATTTTTATAATAATATAACAGATCATTACATTTTATATTATAAAAATTTGTAGAATGTTTAACAGATTACTAGTTCAATAAAATGCTAAGTGTGATACTGTCCTTTTCAAAATAACTACCACATATTTGCTACTCCTTAATATTTTTTCCCAAAATGATTATTGCAATTTTTAAAATTTTATTTATTATTATTATTTTAAATTTGCTACAGGCCACATATGCCCACCGGAGAGAGAGAAAAAAAAGGAGAGCGAGACAGAAAGTGAGAAAGCAAACTGCCGGGTCTGGGACTTGAACTGTGATTTGGCATGGGGGAATTCAGTGCCTTAACTACCATGCCACCTTTTGTCCTCACATGTTTTTTCTTACTCTATAACTCGGGGTGTAAATTCAAAATGAACAGCGGGAAAGAGAGACTCCCTATT
>NW_006159681.1:5173906-5210443 GCF_000334495.1 Tupaia belangeri chinensis | reverse complement strand
ATCACTGTGTGGGGTTAGCTAAATCCTTGCTCTCCTTGTGATGTTTCAGGAGCTGAGTGTTGTTTTTTAAGGATATTTTTTTGGGAAGTGTTAAAATATACTAAATTGCCTCATGCAAGGCATTTGTGTGATGATTTTAATTAATATAGAGACTACAGTAAGGAAGCTACTTTTTAAAATGTATGAAATTTACTATAGTTTTGAAAGAAAAAAAATATATCCATTAGAACTTGACTTCAGTGTTTAGATAGTGTTGATAATGAACATGTCTTTACTGATAAACTAGGAAATGTATTTTGTATGTAATTTAAACTTTTTAAAATTTTTTATTATCATCATAATCTTCTTTATATTACATTGGATTACATATAACTTTACAGTGTATTACATTGCTTTTTCAAAAGGGAATGCCATGCATGTCAGTAAATACAGAGACATTAATCTCCCCGCTTCAACATTCAATATCTTTTCTATGTTTTCTCCAATCATTATTATTATTATTCTAATTAATTTTTAAAACAGTCAATCGCTATTTCTCATTTTGCTTATAAAAAGACTTTGCCTATCATGAAATACTTCTCAGATCAATCCAGTTGAGAATACTATACCTGTCCTCATCAACAGGTAATAAGCCATATCTGTTTCTCACTAATGTCCTGCCTCTCTATTGTTCTCTTGTAATTTAAACTTTTTAAGATGTTTGTACTTAAGATGACTATAAAACTGTTACCGAGAAAACTGAACAGTAAAATTACGTTTTATGAAACATATGGGGTGAATACACTGAAAAACAAAAGTTAGTTGATACTTCTTTGTTTGACAGAATCTCATTGCATTGTGATCCTCCTGCCCCCCAAAGAGCTGGGACTGCAACATGTACCCCCATGCCTGGCTTCTAGGGAAGGCTAGGAAGAAACCCAGTCTGGGAATCCCATGTGGCTTCAGCCTGCCCGGTAGCAGCATTGGCCACCACACACGACCATGGGTGGGCTAACCAAAGTTAGTTAAAGTGTGCTGTGTAAACTGCTGTCCATGATGCAGTATTACCACAGAGACTGGCTGTTTTAGACGTTCACTGTGCCCTAATATTGAAATCATATGTAAATCTATGTTGCCATATTAAACTCCTCATAGCTCCTAATTACCTAACCAGGTTTCACACCTTCTTAGAGCTCTCATTTTACCTCCCAATGTGAACACGTGCGCTGGAACCTAGAGATTATGGTTGTTGCATCTCAAGTCACTACAACATGCATGTTCGGCAGCTCACATCACCACATGAGTATTAAATATGCATAGGCACAACATATATTTTTCTCGTGTTGTTCAGGATTAATTTTTCCCTGGTTCTGATCTTCCATGGCGTTCTTTGTTTTTTCATATTCCTAAGTGATGTTAAAGAATTTGGTTTCACATATATTTTTACTAGTACTTAGAAAGCATATATTATTTAAGAGTCAATGACATGTTTTTCCACAGTGAAAGCATTTTTATACATGCATGATAGTAGCCACTTATGATTGACTAAGTGAATGTACTAACTAAAAAAAAAAAAAAAAAAGAAAAAGTAACCTGCACGGGTAATGTCCTTCATTTTGACAACGGAAAAGACCCCATCGGTGGTGGTGTAAGCTGAGCCTCTCTAGGTTAATGCCAGCTTGGTTAGAAGCACAATACAATTACCACTGCAGCACTCAGTCTCATGGCAGGTCATTCATCTCGATTTGAAGGCAAATTATCATTCTAATCTTTTTATTGTTAGATTTGCAGAGGGAGTGATTTACTGCTGAGCGTCAGTTATAACTCCCTTTCTTGTCTTCTTGTGTCTAGCTCCTTGTGAAGGCAACACGTTCTTCTGCCACAGTAACATGTGTATAAACAATACCTTGGTCTGCAATGGACTCCAGAACTGTGTGTACCCTTGGGATGAAAATCATTGTAAAGGTAATGCTTAGTCCCTGACATTGCAAATTCCCGAGTGCATGAAGTGGGAAGGAAGTTTGTATGTGTTACGCTTTTTAATTTTTTTTAATTTATTTTGAGAGTATATTGTGGCTTTTATGAATTCAGTGCATGTCTCATAATTGATTCTGTAAGCATTTTACTTTGTCATTACTTGTGTGGTATCCAGGGGTATCTTCATTCATGAATGCACAGTGGACTCTCCCCAACACTTGAATACTCATTAAAGACATATTAGAGGGGCCAGCAGGTGGCATGGTGGTTAAGGGTGCTGGACTCCAAGATGACCAACTGTGGTTCAAGTCCCAGACCTGGCAGCTTGCTTTTTCACTTTCCCTCTCTCTCTTTCTCTCTCACTCTGTCCTTTTCTGGTCAAATTAAAATAAATAAGTAATAATCATTTTTAAAAGACATATTAGAGTCTGCAGAGCCATGGTAAAGATTGGAGCTTTTAGCACAGTGCTTTGCTTTCCTATCGTACCTGGTACCCTTTAATTTGTGACTGCATCTCTCATTTATTCTAACACTTCGTCTTCCTCGGACTTTGTGTACCTGTTCTAGAGATCAAATGTATTGAAGAAGCATTTGTGCTTTCAAGTACTTCCAGCCACTTAATTTCACTTCAATTTTGCAACCAACCACGAGGCTTTTCTTCCTTTCGAACAAAAATAGCTCCCAGTGCTCCTGTCTCCTTCTCTAGCCTGCACACAAAGATTTGTTTTGCAGACAGGTTTCTTGGCTCAGTTAGGCATGTTGAGAATTTTAGTTAGATTGTAAGTGCTGTATAGAAGTTTCTATTCAGATTCGATATTAAACAATTTGCAAAGAAGATTAAACAGGCCAATAACTCTTCCATGCTTAAAGTCCAGTATTACCTATTTCAATTCCTCCGCAGGTAGGAGCAGAGAAGCATTCCCATAGTAGCCGGTGTTTCTTACAGTCAATAAAAATGCAGGGCCAATATCAGCTATTTCCCAGTATTGGCTATCTCCCCGGTAGGGTGTTGGCAATGATTACTTTGTACCCAAGCCACCACTTCTGAATAGGTAGAGAATGCAATCGTTTCTGAGCTATCTCAATATGGCACTGTTAATGGTTAGAGTCACCACTGGCCTTGCTTGCCCATGGTCAATTTGTTGCCATATTTGCAACGAATATTTGACATGAGTCTCAATCAAGAAGATGTGCGTTGATATGCACTAGCAAAGTCCAGGGTCACTTTCTTCAGAGAGTAGAACCATTCTTTTGATTTTTAATTCACCCCCTTGTGGTGGGATAAAATACTTTTTATGATTGCAAGCATTTCTCATTTATTAGCATTCACTTTATGACAAAGCTTGTGGTGTAGCCTAAAATGTGTTCCTCGTGTCCTTGAAGAGAGAGTGTATTTGCTGTTGAGTCGGTTGTTCTATACATACCTGCCTAGTAGCTTTATAGCATTGCTCCCATTTTCTGTTTCCCTTTTGATCCTCTCTCATTTTTTTATTCATTATTAAGAATGAGTATTAAACTTCTCAACTATTATGATCGAACTGTATGCTTCTCTCTTTGATTCTTTATAGAATTGCTTTTTGTTTGAGATATTTTTTAGCTTGGTTTGTTTGGTCCCTATATGGTTGTAATTGTTATATCTTCCTGAAAAGTTTTTATTACTATAAAGCCATTTTTTTGAGAGATTTTTTTGCTTAGGGCATATGCACTTGCCAGAAAGACAGAGAGAGACAGAGAGACAGAAAGAGAGAAATCACCTCCTGGGGGGATGGCCACGCCGCAATCCCTGCTCCTCCATTCTTCTCTTGGGATCTTGAGCGCACACGCACACGCGCCTGACGTGAGTTTAAGCTACCAGGTCCGGGACTCAAACCACAGTGGACTACTTGAGAGTCCAGTGACATAGCCATTATGTTAACTGCTGGTCCCACTATAAAACCATTTTAAGGCTAGTTGGTGGCATTATGGTTAAGGCAACTGGACCCCACATGGCTGACAGCCATTTGAATCTCAGACGTGGTGGCCTGAAAACATGTGTGCTCCCTGAAATCACGAGAGGACCGGTGTGTGGCCCATGTCTCCCCTGGAGGTGCTTTCTCACTTCCCTGTCCTTCTATCGCTCCCCAGTGAGCCCATCTGCCCTATAGCAAATGAAAAAACAAAAGCGAAAAACAAACAAACAAAAAGCTATCTTAAAATGTTGTTACATTTTTGTCTTAGGTATATTTTGTAGAACATTAATATACATAGCCACTCCAGAGTCTTATGATTGCGGTTCCCATGTTTTATTCTCATCCCCGTACTTTCAGTCTGTCCGTGTCTTTGAACATGAGGTGTTTCTTCTGTAGACAAGTCTTTAGTTGGATCTTCATTTTGTCCAGTCTGACAATCTCTGCCTTTACACTGGGTTGTTTAATCAATTAATATTTAATACTGTTGTCAATAGAGTTAAATTGCATCTACCATTCTACTTTTTATTTTCTATATGTTTTGTATATTTTCCCTCTATTATTTTATTGCTTTAATCTGCATTATGTGACACTCTAATTTTTTGAATGACATTTCAATATATATTTTAGTTCATTTATTACTATTATTATTATTATTGTTTGCTATGGGACACATACACTCACCAGAGACAGAAGGAAAGTAATTAAGAAAGCACCTTCAAGGGGGAGATGGCCACGCTGGAGTCCTTTCTCCTCCATTCTCCCATCAAGATTTTAGGCATGCATGTAAACATGCCTGGGAGTTGTTTTCAAGTCACTGGGTCCAAGATTCGAACTGCACAGTTAGCCACGTGGGATCAAACTGCCTTAACCACCAGGTCACCTGTTGGTACTTTTAGTGACTTTGTTAGTGGCTGCTTTAGGACTTAGAGTATATAGATAGCTTAACTTCT
This sequence comes from Tupaia belangeri chinensis, assembly GCF_000334495.1. Lineage (NCBI taxonomy): Eukaryota > Metazoa > Chordata > Mammalia > Scandentia > Tupaiidae > Tupaia > Tupaia belangeri. The sequence goes on along the minus strand of NW_006159681.1, from coordinate 5,205,588 downwards.
CAGGATATATTTCAGATTTAATGAATTATACTAATTCCATTCTAGTGAACTATACAAACATTATTCATATATAGTTCTATTCTCTCTCTCTTTTTCCTATTATTTTTGTGCTATTACATTTATTGTGTTACAAACCCAACAATACATTGGAATAAGTATTATTTTAACTAATTTTACGTCTTTTAAAGAATTTGAGAAAGGAAAAGAGGAGTTTATATTAGTATAGTTTGCTATATGACTTTCTACGTACAATTTCTGGTCTTCATTGTTTTTTGTAAATTTGCTTTACCCTCGGTTTTATTTCCTTTCTCCAATAATAGTTTCATTTTCACCTGCTTTCTTTTTACTGGTATCACCAATTATATTACTTTGAAAAGAACTTTATGCAGTATTTAAAAAAAAACACTGACTAAAAATTTCACTGCAATACTACAATTTTGCAAAAGATTGTAAACATTGTGCACATTCGTCAGGCCTTTCTTTTAGGAAAAGTGCTATTTTTATGACAGGTTAACAAATACGCACTATTGTGCACTCCTTAAGACAATGCAAAAAAAAGTTTTGAATTGTTTTTCTCTTTCTAAAATTGTAAACGTAAGTTTATCATTTATAATTTGTTCTTGCTTTTTTTGTCTTACATTCACTATCCACCACCCACTCCCTCCTAACTCCTTTCCCTCCTCCTGTCACTAGCCTCCACAGCGACACAATCCACCATCTCTTCAGATCTCTCAGCCTCTGCTGTAAAGTGCAGATACCCAGAACAAGTTGAGTAGGGATATACAATGTATGTCTTTTAAAATATAGCTCCCCTCACTAAGCCTTCAGTCTTCTATATTCGTCTATTTTAAGTGCAACATGGGATCTCATTGTTTCTTACAGCTGTGTGATATTCCATAATATCTATGTGCCACAGTTTTCCGACTCAGTCATCAAATTTTGGAACTGAGGTTGGTTCCACATTTTAGCAATTATAAATAATGCTGCAATAAAAATAGGTGTAAAGATGTCTTTCCAATGAGTGTTGTCTTATTCTTTGGGAAGATACCAAGGAATGGGATTGCTGGGTCATATGGAATTTCTATTTGTAAATTTTTGAGAAATATCCATATTGTTTTCCAAAGAGATTAGACTAACTTACATTCCTACCAACAAACCTTAGGAATCTTATTTAAGAAATCTTTGCCTAGCCCAATGTCCTTAAGTTTCCCCTATGTTTTCTACTAGTTTTGTGGTTAGGGGCACATTTTTATAAGTTCTAGGCAAAACAACACATTTATATACACACAACATTACTTTTCTAAAAAGTTAAATGAGGAATGTAAAAGTAATATGGCACTCTTCTACATAATTATCTACATAATTGGCCATATTTATTTGCCTGTTTATTATATTGCCTTTAGTTTTTTTTTTTAATATTTTTTGGATTACTTTCTGAGGTTACTTATTTTCAACTCAAAGAATTTCTTTCACTACCTTCTTTTGAGGCAGCTTTTTGAATATCAAATTACTTTCATTTTTGTGTTTCTGGCAACGATTCCATTTCATTTTTAAAAGTGGTTTTATTGGATATCACAGTTGTGGTTGACAGGTTTGTTGCTTGTTTTGTTTTGCCTAAGCTTTCAGCACGGTCAATATGCCATCGAACTCCCTCCAGATCCCCATGATGACAAGTCAGCTGTAGTTGCTCCTTTCTATGTGATGAGTTGTTTTATTTTATTTGTTACTTTCATTATTTCCTCTCTATCTTTGTAGCTTCTTTTTCTTTTTTTTAAGCATTTTTAATATTATATGTCCCTTTCAAGAATTTCTCTGTACCTTCGTTTTTGACATCTTTAATACTGTAAGTCTTGTTATAGATGCTTTGTCTGTGTCCTGCCTGCAGTGTGCTGAACTCGAGTTCATTTTCCTGTTGTCTGGGAAGTTTGTAGCCTGTAGTTTCTGAATGCTTTTATCTCTTATTCTCTCTCCTTTCCTTCTATATTCCCCTGCATTATGTTGCTGTGCTTAATGATTTCCCACAGTTTTCTGAGGCCCTGTTAATTTTCCTGTATTTTTTTAACTCTTCTTCAGATTGCATCATTTTTAATCCCTTTATGTTAAAGTTTGCTGATACTTTCTTTTTTTCAGCTGAAATGCTGATGAGTCACACTCGGAAATTTCCATTTCAGTGATTACACGGTTTGACTCAAGGATTTTCATTTTTCTCTCTTACAATTTCAGTCTCTGTTGATGTACACTATTTGATGAGGTATTGTTCTCATCTCCTGGAATTTCTTTAATCACAGTCTGTTTACTTCCTTAAGCATCTTGATTATAGCTGCTATGAAATCTTAGTCTGCTAAGTCTGGTATCTGGCCCTCTCCAAGGTACTGTCTTCATCTGCTTCCGGCATTTTCTGTGTATAAATTGCATTTCCTGTTTCCTACCTTGCCATGTACAACTTTGTTAGAAACTGGACAAGTTAGATAGTGTATGCTAGCCACTTTGGACATGGAATTCCTCCTCCCCAGGGCTTATTGTAGTTTTCCTGTTTATTTGGTTTTGTGTGTTTATAAATGTGGTTGGTTGGATTAGTTCAGTTCAGCCTCCGATGCTGCACTCCAGAGACCCTGGCTGTGCGAGCTGTCACCCTAGGATGGTGCCATGGGTCTAGCAGCTCTCTCTGTTGCTTTTCCTTTTCTCTCTGTTTAGTGATCTACTGCTATTATTATCACACCCAGTTTCAAATGTTTTTGACATTGTCCAGGACCTAAGGTGTTTCACAATCTGACCCAACCGAATTCAATTCACAGAAAAGGTAGCCTTTGAGTCCAACCCAGGAGGACTCTTTTCAACTCTTACTTTCCTGGCTCGTTCTGTTAAACTTTTAGATTTTCTAAGGTTTGGCATGTTGCTATTTAGACACTAACAGACTCTTTTTATTTGCTTTCCATAAAGTAATAAAAACAGTAGTTTTTTTTTTAAAATAATTATTTATTTTATTTTTTCATTTATTCATTCATTTATTTTTTATTTGACCAGAGAGAGACAGAGGGTGAGAGTGAGAGAGAAAGGAAGTGAGAAAGCAAACCACCAGATTCAGGACTCAAACCCTGGTCGGTCATGTGGGATTGTCCAGTGCCTTAACCACCACACCACCTGCTGGCCCCTAAAAACAGTAGTTTTTTTGAGATTATCCTTACCCTGGAGATTATACACATTCTATCCCAAAATAAATTAGCTTCCTTTGGTGAAAGCTATGGTATCTCTATTCTTGTAGCTTGACTCTCTTTCCAAGAAAACGTTCTGCTCCAGAAGGGTGCCAGGACAGTGACCACTTCTCCCAGAGTGACACCATTGCTTTGTGAACAGTCTCTGAGTGAGGATGGTGACATCTGGTCTTCCCTACTTGGCACTCGAAGCCGTTCCCCTCTGTGAGAGAGCTGGGGCCAGTGAGAATGGAGCCCAGCATCTGCAATAGGCTTTGCTGGTGCCTAGCTTCTGCCCCACAAGTGGGGATGGGGAGGAGAAAGGGAGCCATGCATCTCCACCACTCTGGCTGGAAGTGCATGCCTGCAACATGGGTCCTAGGGGAGGGGAGAGGGCTGAAAAATGCTGGCAGCCTGACACTCCTGGGGAGATACTGTAACACTGCAGCTCTCAGACTGGGTGCTGCTGGGACTGGCAGCCCAGTGTTCTCCGCCCACCTTAAATAGAGGAGACCACATTGCTCATGAAGGAATGAAGGCAGAGGGAGCCAGGTGGGACTCCAATGCTACAACTCTGTGTTCCCAAAGAAATGTAGATTTGTTTAAATCAAGGTATATTCACTTGCTTAGGACAATTGTCAAGTTTCATCAAGCTGTACTTTAAAAGGTTGCATTTTTAAAGTATCTTTTGCCAATTTTGGTTATCTCATGTGGGGAAGCTCATGCAGGCCCTCATGCCACTATTATGAAAGGGTCTGTCTTGAAGTCAAAATGAATGGCCTTTTGGTAACACAATATTGCTACTTTGACGTCAGTTACCCCTGTCACCAACAAGTACAAAGGACAGACTCATGTTACCAGTAGTGCAGTTCATGGTTTTCTTACAGCTACGAGAAGAGAAGAGTGTTCTGCTGATAGAAAGGCCAGTTCATTTCCAATGTCACGCTAAGCATTTTAGAGGTTTTTCATATAAATTTCACATGTGCCTGTGTGCACATGCACACTTGTCTGTTGCTTGCCATCCCTGGCTAGAATCTCTGGGAGGAAGGACTGCTTTTAAAGCTGGAAGATTAGAAAGTTAGGGCCTCTGTGGAAAGTGAGACTTTTCATTTATTTTTAAATTTCTGATGCTACTTTAAGCCTGTAACAATTCTATGCTCAGCTTATTTTATCTGAGAGTTCTCGTATGCCTTTGACTGCAGTATTAACGTGTGGTGGGTTGTTTCTTGTTCTGTCCGTTTGTTGTCTTTGCTGTTTCCGACCTATAGAGAAGAGGAACACCAGCCTGCTGGACCAGCTGACCAATACCAGTGGGACTGTGATTGGCGTGACTTCCTGCATCGTGATCATCCTTATTATCATTTCTGTCATTGTACAGATCAAACAGCCTCGTAAAAAGTATGTCCAAAGGAAATCAGACTTTGACCAGACCGTGTTCCAGGAGGTCTTTGAACCTCCTCACTATGAGCTGTGCACGCTCAGAGGGACAGGGGCCACGGCTGACTTCGCAGACGTGGCGGACGACTTGGAAAACTACCATAAACTGCGGAGGTCATCTTCCAAATGCGTTCACGACCATCACTGTGGATCTCAACTGTCCAGCACTAAAGGCAGCCGCAGTAACCTCAGCACAAGAGATGCTTCCATCTTGACAGAAATGCCCGCGCCGCCCGTCAAGCCCCTCATCCCACCCATGAACCGAAGAAATATCCTTGTCATGAAACACAACTACTCCCAAGATGCTACCGAGACCTGTGACATAGACGAAATCGAGGAGGTGCCGACCACGAGTCACAGGCTGTCCAGACACGACAAAGCCGTCCAGCGGTCAGTATCCATAGATTTTTTGATGACAACTATAACCTGAGGACTGAAATCCTTCCAGGATATTATGTTCTCTTATGTCTCCATATTTCAGTTTCCCTTTAATTAATGATTGAAACCATAGTGTCTCAACATTTTTCCTTCTATTTCCTTTTCAGTGCTACCCATACTGTCCCTAAATCACGTAAATGCGCACCTTGTGTAAATGTGTGTGAGCACACACACGCACACACACACACACCAAAGATATTTAATCTATGTCTCTACATATACAAATATTTATTTCTGCAAAAAAGTATGGTTTTAATTTGTAATAAGATTTATATTGCTGATTTGCCTACACATGGTCATAGAAGTTACTCCCATCAATATTTATATATTTCAACATATGACATGATATTTGGAAACAACTGCCTTAACAAGATGGCTATCCCATCTTGTCGAATAATTTTAATGCAAAAATAACATATTTTGCAATACAATGTTTTTATTTTGGGTATGAAAATGAGAATATTTTTCTTCATATTTTACCAGATACTTATAGTACAAATTACATATCATAGCATGATATACTTAAATACTAAACACTTATTTTTTAACATAGCAAGAATTAGTAGAAACGTTAACTTAGTTTTTCTAAATATAAATACAATATTATCTATATTGTATTACTAACTCTGAAGTGAGTAAACTTGGAGGAAAGAAAATTTAAATTTAGAAAAGTTATTTTAAATTTGATAATCCCAGTCTACTTATGCTTTGTATTGCATGTTTTCTAGCTTTTAATTTGTCATATAAATTTACATACTTTCACTATTCATTATATATTCTCAAAACCTAAAGTATTTTAGTTGATTTAATATATTTTGCATGCTGATCAAGAAAAGTCTATTTCCACAATTTTATGAATTTTAGAAATGCTTTTAAGTAAATATTTGTGTGCATATATTTATTTTTGTGCAAATATTACTTTATTGAATGAAATAGCCATAACATTCCAGGTTCTGCCTCATTGGGTCTCTAAGCAAACATGAATCTGAATACAACACAACTAGGGTCTAAAAAGAAAATTCAAGGTAAGCAAATGCCCTTGGTTCCTTCTCCCACTCTGTTGTATTCTGTTTTGTTTTGTTTTGTTGCAATTGTCTTGTAGTTTTTAAGGGAATGTGCTATTTATTCATTTCTTGAGATCTGTGTTTCATGACATTTCATAATTAGACACTTGATGGATTCAGAGCTAATAAGGAGATGATTCTTAGCTTACAGATCTTTAAAATGAATGTTAATCTTACCATCAAGCATTGTACTAAAATGTTATTAAAAGGATGTTGAATTAATAAGCTACATTTTACATGTTTGAAGGTAAAGATACTAAACTTAATAAACTCTCGTCAAAGAAATACCAGAAGAATGCCAAACCTTTTAAAATAATTTTTTTAAAAATACAGAATATTCAGTCTCAGTCTAACTGAAGTCAATATGTAAAACTGGTAATTACTTTGCTCATGTAATTTGGCAACATTCTACTAAAAACTCATACACTAAGTATTAGGTGGTACTTATACCATTTATGCACTCTTATTTTTGCATGAATGTATGGCTGATCTCATCGAAATTAAATGCAGCATGTTATGTCAAATTTTATAACCTAAAATTTGAATGCTTGACAATGTCAAAGGTTTCGTCTATACCAGTTGTCTGTGTGCACATCTATATTGTCATCAGCTATCACAGTGGCTTTGCTTTTTGGCTCTTGATAGTCTTTAGCTATGTTAGCCTAAGTCGTCTCCAATTAAATTTGCTCGACAGCTAATACCTTCAAAACTCTTCAAGCCTATCAACTATTCTTGAATTAGGTGAATGCATTTCCATGCTTTATATTACCTTGATCAATTGGTGTACGTGTGTGCAGTTTTCATTGGGAGAAAATGTTTTAACTGTGTTTTATTTTCAGAGAAGAACTATTTATACACACATGGGGACTGTGAACAGAAAATTCTATAGTGAATTGTGAAAAGTGGACCTATTTCTAAACTCATTCCACTGCCTTTATCCAAACTTAAGAATCACAGACCTTTGTCATTCCTTCGGCAAGACATCCCCGCTGCACAATGATATGTTCATTTCGTAATTTGGTTGCTGGCCACCAAGTGCTCCTTAGTTTTTAAATACATTTTGAGATTAACTGGAAACTTGAAGAAGAAGTTAGTTCCTGATTAAGACTATCCCAACTTTTCTTTTCCTCTCAGCGTCACTTTCGTTTCCGTGTTGTTTCATGTCTTCGTTATCTAATCGTGTATTGTGTGACGTGTGGAAACACCAACCTGGATGTACTCCATGTGCATTGTTTTCATTATATAGACTGCTTGAGAATAGTGGCTTCCGGGTGATTTTGAACACGCTACAGCGAAAAGTGAGGCTGTGGACCGTGGAAACACCAGCTAGAGGTTTTACGGACGATACACACCTGTTGTCATATTATATTTAAGTGCAGCAAAGAGTAACGAGTAAAACTACTAGATTGCAATAAAAAAAATCTCATTTTTGATCTTTCCCACATGTCCTTAATTACATTTTTGTTTTATAGCAAAGGAAAATACTGTGTTTCAGAAATAGTTTTTGAAACCAGGTATTTTGCCTTTCATACCCTACAATAGAAATGTTTTTGATTAAGCACTTAGCAATATGACTGAATTGACAGTTTGAGAAAATTCCCTGCATGTCAGTACTGGATATTTGAGTTGGGAAAATATCCTTTTTATTAGACACATTGTAAAAAGCATGCATTCTCCAATACTGCTGTTATTATTCCATTTCTTTGTGTCATATGCTTGCTACTTGTAACTTTTTATATAAAGATATATAAAATGTACAATAATTTCCTAACTTGAGTTAAGTGAAATGTTTTCTTCTATTAGTGGGACAAGAAACTGACTGGCAGAAGTACACACTTTCTATCAACTCTTTCCACCTTTTAGGGTAAAAGATATTCTTTAGTACTGACGTTTACTTCCCCAAATATTTGATTTCTAAAATTTTATGGAATATGTTCTTTTAGAATAGGAAAGTCTTTTGTAAATGCTTTAAAATCACAGACCCTTTAATGCCCTCAATTATACCATTCTGAATTATTCTTCTACTCAGGCACACATACGATACTTGGAAACGTCATGATTATGATGTGTTTCATACAAATAAAGTGAAATCCTACAATATATTTAATCGCTGTTGAATTGTATACACACTCTATAAAGCTGGATTCAGTGAGTGCATACTCCTAAAAGTACCGATGTGTGTTCTTAGAAAATACATTTGGAAAGCCAGAGTTCTTGTAAATCCGCTTACCAGCATTTTCCAAACGACTAGATTTTACAAGTGAAATGAATTCTGTCCTTCAAAGTGCAAAGCAGTCTTATTTACCACAATTCAGACCTTACAACTCAAGCAGGTTTTACAAGCCAAATACATAAATCACTCTCATATATCCATGTTGGAAATTCAATTTTATATGTGTTATTAAAAGAAATCAATGGGAAATAAGTTGTTATAATAGATAAATCAAATAACCATCAGAGTAATTCTGAAAACTCTGTATTAAGCAAATGTTAACCTACAGAAATAATCACTTTCAGGAATTTGATAGACTGGTAAATAGAAAAAAAGTTTTGAACACACTGAAAAAAGATTATTTTTCATTGTTATGCTGCATATTTTTCTATGCATTGCTTGTGATAAAATTTACTCTTTTTTTTTTCTGGCTTGAGTGATCTATTTATTGCGAGGTTACTTTTATGACTTTTAATTCACAGTTAATGCACCAAAGAATTTTTTTTGAAATGATTAACCATATTTTATATCGCTTTATTTATTTAGGAATCTTCCTAAAACCTTTTAATGCTGATTGAATAATCTAAAAAAGTGTGATAAACCTGTCAAGACTTTATTATAGTATAAATAAAGACAGGAAAATTAATTGGATGAACAATTTACCTTTTGCTTGTCCTGTATACCCAAGGTCCCCATCCCCTCCGGCTCTTCCTAAATATGCAAAATGCTACAGACTTGCTGGCACTCTGTTTCAAATAAACCCCCTAGCAATATTCTTTTCTTTTAAAACACCAAACTAAGCCAAGTATGATGATAAGAATGGATAGCTTATGTGTAATTAATACACAAGAGCATCATGGGTAAGCAAAATATTTTAGATGAAGACTAGGTTTCCACAATGGTCATACATAATAAAGTTGGTTATTAATGGGTAATAAATAATATAGTTATTCATTAATGGTAGCATTGTAATAAGAAAGGAATTCAGTGGTAATGCAGCATTCTTGAGGCATCTGTTCATCACTGGCAGTAAGTAAAGGTTGCATCTTAGGGTGCAGGGCTGGGAAGTGTTCTTAGGGGATCCTGGAGGTACCTGTTCAAAAGATAGTATTGAAATCTATCCATGTGTTAAAAACTATTATTTAGCAACTATAATACATTAAGTATTTTCACCTTACTGTCAACCTTTGGTCTACATTCTAAAGGGAATGACACGTGTAGGTAAGAAAGGCATTTTAAGATGTTTAAATCAAGTATTTTTAATAAATAATTATATTTTTGATAAAGTGAACTCAAATATTCCTAATGCAAATGCTATATTAATTCAAGAAAACATTTACAAGTAATCTATTCAGTTAGCCTGCTATGTTAATTTGATAAGGCTATTTGTTCATGTTATTTTTCCATGTTTGAATTCACATTTCAAAGTCTTGGCAGCATATTGTAATCACCCACAAAACTATGAAGTCCCAAAGCAAGCTTTGTGCTTCCACCCAGCTGCATTTTATTGCCTGATTCAAACTGGTCTGCTAATTTGGAAATCGGAATTTGGTACCTGTGTTTATACATATGCCAGTTTTACGCAGGATATTGCCATGTGCCATACCTAACGTTGATTTGATTAGATCATTAAAATGTGGCTGTACACATAATTGGAAATCAATATCTTTGGGCTCTTAAGGAGAATGATCCACATTGTAAAGATGTCGGATTTTTTGTTTCACATATTTTTTTGCCTTTGTTAACAGCTTTATTGAGGTATAATTTATACACCATGAAATCTATCCAATTTAAGTGTGCACTTTAATGATTTTTACTAAGTTTACAGAGTTGTACGACCATTACCACGATCTGGTTTAAAAACATTTCTGTAACCCCAAAAAGATCTGCTCTGCTGACTAAAATTAAAAAAAAAAAATTTACTTTTTTCCTTGTTATAGAACACAAAATTACTTCAGTCATTTTTTAAATTTTTATTTAAACCTATTTTATACATTCAATTACTGTTCAACATTACAGCTACTCAGCATGGTGCGTTTGTCACCAGTCCAGTTGAAGATGTCATACAAGTTATCATCAATAGGCAATCCACCTCTGCTGTGTCCCTTTTTTCTTTTTCTACTGAGTACTTTAATGGGTCTAACTGAATCCATAAGCTGTGATTCTGTGTTTAATAAAGGTTGATCTTTAACCTTATTTGAATATTTACTTAAGCAATTGCATTAGCTCTTTCCATATTTTCCTCTTAAGAAATTGAGTGTTTTTGTCAAATTTTATAGCTTTTTTAAAAATTCCATGAATTGGTTTTTCTCAGTCTCCAGATACCAAAATAATTTGCAAAATATGGTCCTGGTTCTCATTAACGTTATTGAAATAAAAGCAAGTAATTCGTTGATCTTTGGCAGTAAAACAAATAATAGCATCTTCTTCTCTTATTGTAAAGTTTGTATATTTTGATGGTGAAAATGAATCATGTCAGATTCCAACTCTGGAGGGAGGTTAAATAAATAAAATCTTAAAGTGTTTCTGAATCCTAAGTCCATGTGCTCCGAGAAGTGAGTGGAGGTTTTGTCTGACAGCACTGAGGAGAGCTAGTTTCTGTGCAGACTTCCCTGTGGATCCTCCTCTATTGGTCCATTTCTGTCTATCACAGTCTGGCCTGAAGGACTCAGCCAAGAAATTGTTCAATAGCTATAAGAATAAAAGAAACAAGATTTGAGTTCATCTGTTATCCAATAAATTTATATTTCCCAAGCCCCTTTTAAAGTTAAATAAAATAAAACCATTTTGTTAAAACTAGTCAGAGACGTGGTTTTTAAGCCTGTTCCATAAATCTGAGCCCTTTATTAATTTCAAGTGACCCTGATTCATTTTATCAATGCATTTGTTTAAATCATACTACAGATTTCTCTAACTTAATAGTATCTTTCAAATAAAGATATTATTATTAAAAAACAATGTCTTACTTTCCATCTCTCTGTCTCTCTCCATTAGCACATGGGCCCTTGGCTAAACCTAAAAAAAATAATAAAAAAAGACAAACAAATCATTTTATATCAGATGAAATAATAAAAATAACGTGCTATAGATGACTGATGATGTCTGACACTCCTAGCTCATTATTCTGCATGTCGCCTTCAGTTCTGCACCTTCTCATGTGTTGTCAAAGTGGTAAATTGTCTCTTCATATACTTCTAACTCTTCAGAGCTAGGAAGAATAAACTCAGTCTGTCAGGCATTCATCACTGGCTTGGGCTGGTTTCCAGAACGTTCTTATTCCTGAACCAGTATGGTCATGTCGTTAAATCACTCCCTTGTAGCCATAATAATTATGCAGTCAACTTGTTCTGTCTCAGCTTCTACCACCCTGCCAAACTCTGAGGCATGCTGCTTATGGTGATTTGTTCTTTTAAAATTCTGTTCATGCCCCTTTTTAATGATCACAGGTACTAACACACAGTTTAGAAGTAACCAAGAATTATGCTCTATAAGTTATTTTAAAACATTAAAACAATTTTATATTAGGACCAGCAGGTAACATGATGGCTAAAGCTCTGGACTCCTACATAGCTGACCATGGTTGAAGTCCTGGACCTGGTGGCTTGGAAATCACTCCAGATGCATGTGTGTGTGCTCGAAATCCCAAGAGGGGGATAGAGAAGGGATTATGGTGTGGCCATCCCTCCTGGGGGGTAATTTCTCACTTACCCTCTCCCTGTCTCTCCATGAGCACATGGGCTCTTGGCTAAATCTCAAATAAAATGAAAAGCAAATTGTTTTATATATCATATTTTATATCACATTATTGTATTCTTTATTCACTTTCCCAAAAAGTAATGTTTGATACCAGTAGGGCCAGCCCATTTTTAGCCTCTGTAATCTACATATACCAAGCTTCTTTCTAAGTACCTGAGGACGAGAAGAGAACAGCCAGCTGGGGGCACAGTCACAGGGCTGTGTGGAGGAAGGGTGTGGGCGCCTGGGGACCCTGTGCAAGGACACTTACATCCAACATCATTAACTGTGTTTATAAGCTAATTGCACAATCCTCGTAACCTCCCCTGTCACCACCTGTGGAAGATAAAACATATACAACTCTCAAGATAATACACATTTACATTTCGTAATCGAAAAGGAAGAAATCCTGTCATTTGTGACAAGAGGAGAACCTGGAAAAAATAATTATAAGTGAAATAAGCCAAGCACAAAAGGCAAATACTCATTAGTGGAAGCTAAAACATTAAATGACAGATACCAGAAGCTGGGACGGAGAAGGGAGCGGGACAGAGGGGGTAGAGAAACTGCTGACAGATACAGAAGTGCAAGTAGGGTAAGTGAACTCGTACTAGAGGACAGTACCGTATAGAGAGTATCTGTGTGTGGTGATCATTCAGTGTATACTTCAAAGCGGCTGGAAAAGGGGATTTGGAAAGTGCACAAGAGAAAATAATGATAAAGTTTGTGATGGGGGTGTACTTACTGTCCTGATTTGATCATTAGCCATGGTATTCATGTATTTAAAAACTACACTGTACCCTTTACATACATACAACTAAAACAGATACATTAAAAGAGGATCCACACAGGCTTTGTGAATACTTGACCTCAGTGGATCTGGAAGGATGGATACCATTGTCCAATAGTGATGCTGGGAGAAATTCTACCTGGTCTAATTCGAGCAGCTGTGGTCCTGGAAGATCACCCATCTGAGCTGGCCAGAGAGTAGAAAGAGGAGTAAAAACCAGCAGAACTTCAGAGGAGGCTGCAGTGCACATTCTGCCTTCTGAGTTATAGAATATCATATGACGTACTTTGCCTTTTATTCAAAGAAAAAAAATTTTTGTTTCTCCTAGCAAAGTGTGGCCTAAGGGTTGTACTTTAAATAGAATCCTCTGACAAAAATATATTTGCTAAATTGAATGAGATCAGAAAATAGAAAAAGAAATCAAAATACAGAAATAAGCAATTAAAAAGAGTGATGGATCACTGGATATCCAAGAATATTTGTTTTACTTTTCTATTTATTTTCTATGTTTTGTTCATCCAAGGTCATAGCTGACTGCCACATATACTCAGTGCTGTGTACCAATCCACTATTCTGAGTGTCTGACATGTGACCTTTTCCTTGGTTGTCTTAGCAATTCTATGACTAATAATCACACTATTTATTATTGTTGTTTTTGTTGTTGTTATCTATTGTTCAGATGAGGAAACTGAAGATAGTTTCAGAAACTTTCCTATTGCACAATAGGGAGTGATGAATCCAGTTTTAAAACAAGTTGACTAACCACAGAATCAACCAGTAATCTTCACCAATGTGCAATACAAGCCCATAATACTCGGCGTAGTTCTCTTGTCTGAAAAAAGTTAATAATAATCCATGCCAACCCAATAGTTTTACATTTTATTTCCTCATTTGTAAAAATATGTGTTTTATAGCACCCTCTCTCCACCTTTCTCCACTTTGCAGTGTGTGAAGGTTAAGTAACCAGGCATTGAAAGATATCTTTTACACCTTCTAATGTATTATAAAAAATAAATCATTTTTCCTAAGTTATGTGTAAACTTCATTTTATAATCAATATAATGCAAAGGTATCATACATGAAAGGTGGCAGTGAAGAATGGCCGGCTTTCTTTGGTCCACACCAAAATATAGGATTTCCAGAACCCGTAGATTCTTCCTTCTCCTGACAATATACGACATTTCCTCAGTTCTTATTTTCAGGACTTTTCATCATCAATGAACAACCTTGAATGCCTGAGTTCCTAAAGCAACTCCCAAAGCCCTAGTCATCCAGTGTACACAGAAAGAGCCCAATTTGAAAGCAAAGGTTTTTAATCATAGGCAGTTATTTGGCAGAAATTAAATAATAGCATACTAGTGGATAAGGAAAGACATAGATGGCTTTGTAGATAAGTGTAGTCACAGAATCATAACTGTGAAATAAAATCGTGTAACACCACAGTGAAAATGGCTTTCCCAGAAGGCAAATCCAAATCTTGGTTTCACTTCATGCTACATATGAGTTTCCATTTAAGCATTGCGTCTTCTGAATTTCACCTCTGTCATCTGTAGATGGAGAAGGCTATACAGGTGAGGAAAGTTCCTGTGACAGTCGGAGATGAGGCATAAAGACACATGGCAGACTAGGGATAGTGGGGGAAAGGTTCACGTTGTGTCTCACCAGTTAGCACCCCAAATGGCAGAACGTCTCCTGTGTACTATATTTCATATGTCTGGGATCCAGACATTTCTGACAGAAATGGAGTGCTTTGTCTCTGTGGTCTCAATAGGTTTAGAGAACTCAAGAAAAGACCCCATTTTTAAAAAAACTGGAATCAGCCAACACAAGTTTCCAAGGGACTATTAAGATACAATCCAATGAAAGAAATGCAGGGGTTAAGTTAGGTGCGAATGACAAGGGCCAATCTTTGTCAGTTCTTTTTCTTTTTTTAAGAGATATTTTTGCTATTGGGTGTGTGTGCTTGCCGGAGAGGTAGAGAGAGGCAGAAAGACATAAAGCAAGAAATCACCTCCCCATGGGGGATGACCGTACTGCAATCCATTCTCCTTTGTTCTCCTCTTGGGATTTTGGGCATATACACACACCCAGTGTGAGTTTTAAGCTGCCTGGTCTGGGATTCAAACCATGGTCAACTATATAGGAGTCCAGTGACATAACCATTATGCCATCTGCGGGTCCTATTGCCAATTAGCTCTTAACACACCTACCTCTGCAGAGCCTCCATGAGAAGATATCGGAAGAAGCACTGACAGAAATAATGCTATTAATACTTTATAACGAACACTTTCTAATTTCTAGAATATAAGCATTTGAAGCTAGGCATCAGGATTGACCAATTTGGATATCCTTCAACATAAGTGCATTGTACGTAATTGGTAGTAGATATGTGTCTGTTAAGTGAACAAATGAGAAGAAAAATTACATTTAAATAATGAAGTTTCATTATGTATCATAGAAGCTCTATACAATTGCCTGTTTTATGTACTTAATAATGATACTATATTATGTATGAATTTACACTTGATCTAAATTGATTTATTTTCCTCTTTCTAGCCATCTGGTTGGTTGTAATGTACATCTACAGTTTTGTCAATTGAAAGAGAATGCAATGGCATGGAGGAAATTTGTGTGCATTTATTTAAAGCCTTTTCAATGTACCAATCCATATTTTAAAAAAAATATTTATTTTATTTTATTAATTAATTAATTAATTAATTTTTTTAGTTTGACCAGAGAGAGACGGAGGTGAGAGTGACAGAGAGAGAGGAAGTGAGAAAGCAAGCCACCAGATTCAGGACTTGAACCCTGGTTGGTCATGTGGGTCTTAAGCACCACTCCCACCAATCTATATTATTTATTAAGAAACAGCTGTCCTTCATTACAGAGAAGAAAGCACTTCTATATGTGTTAAAGATAGAAATAGTGCTCATGGTTAACAATTTCTGATGCTTTTTAACTTTTTTTTCTGTCCACACACTTTTAAATAGTAAAGAATGCATTTTTTTTTATATTTTGGTTAGCATAAGTGAGGGAAAGTTATGGTATTTTCTGAAGATTATTTAGCCAAAATTGAGATTTGAAGTTATTAATTTTTTTTGAAATGGCTTAGAAAATTTTGTAATCTTTTTCATTGACTTGTAGTTGATATTCACATTTGGAGTAATTGGGTTTTGGCTTTTCATCTTCTTCCATAAGAAAAACTACTAAAAGTCCCCGTAAAAAGACATCAATACCGTCAGTCTTTTTTTATGCATTTACTTTTAGGTAACTGCTTCTGAAAATTAAAGTACTTAATAATTAACCACTGACATAAAATTAGAGAGGGGTCCTCTTTAAAAAATATATTAAGTGGCCCGGCCATCATGGCTCAGATGGTAGGGTGCCACTGAGTGATCCTGGTGCCGTAGGGGAAGGCTCAGAGTCAGATCCGGGTTGACTGAATACACTGGCTGCACCGACAGGCACGCCCAGGATCCTGGTTGGGTGGGAGGCAGATGGGGCAGATCATGGCACAGCTAGACCTGGTTATGGGCCTCCCTTTTTCTTAGAAAGAAGAAATGAAGTTTAAAAAAAGTTACTTTCTTGTTATATTAAGCTATAAACAGAAAATATGCATTTCTTAACATAGACCCTCTACAATTATGTCCCTCTTTAAAATAATTTTTTCACTTTGAGACATGACAATAACTTTCTTGGCTTGCAAACCTAGTGTGGCTCTACTGCTTAGGAAGTTGGAAAAAAATTCAGTCATTATTATTCTAATTATATGCAATCATAATATACCATTATTAAAATTGAATGGTTGATATTAAATGACAAAATATATGCAATTTCTCATTGTTTATGCCATTATAAAAATATACTTTAGTGACTGACAGTTGTTTCCATTCATATCACCATTCATATCACATCATTACTATATGCATTTAATAAATATATAGCAGTATTTGCTTACGAGGTCAGCAGTTGGAGCTGTTCAGACAGCATGCCATTCTCAGATTCAAAATGAACATGATGTGAACATGTGGTACAGTGCGTCAGCCTGCTTCCATGGTCGGTGGTTTATTTCATCCATAGACAGAGAAGATCGTTACAACATGAACGTTTGTGAGAGCCCTGAACAGCTGTTATAGCTACATGTATGATGCGCCATGTTCCTAGTATCTCCAAGTCAGATGACCTGGACAGCGTGGCAAACTGCAGTACCCCAGGAGCCTGCAACAGAAAATTGGAAATTGCCATTTTCAGCCCTGTCTTTTGCATTTTCTCTCAAAATGCAGTAATTCATTTGTACACGTTCTTTTCTCTTCTTCCGTCCCCTCCCTTTTCCTCCTCTCCTCTCCTCTATTTCTCTTTCTCTCTTTCTCTTTTCTCCTCTCCTCTCCTCTCCTCTCCTCTCCTCTCCTCTCCTCTCCTCTCCTCTCCTCTCCTCTCCTCTCCTCTCTTCTTCTCTCTCTCCTCTCTTCTCTTCTTCACTTCTCTTCTTTTCTACTTAGCCATAGGGCATATGCACTCACAGGAGAGAGAAGGAAAGAGAGAGAAAGCCCCCTCTCTCTGGAGAGGTTGACCACACTGCAATTCTCCATTCTCCTCTCAGGATTTTGGGCACTGACATGTTTGTACCCACTGTGTTTTTCAAGCTGCCGGGTCCTGAACTTCAACCATGTTGTTGACCTCTTAGGATCCAGCTGTCTTAACCATCACACCACCTGGCTGACTCTACACATGTTATTTTCTGTCAGCCTGATAATCTGACTTTAAGCAATTTCCATTCACTTCTATGTACTCATTATTTGTTTATTATAAATGAATAGGTAATGTTTTCATAGAGTGTGTGTAATTGCCAGAGAGGGACAGAGAGAGAGGGAGAGTGAGTGCTGGCCATGCCATGCCACAGTTCTTTCTCCTCCATTCTCCACTCAGGGACTTTGGGCAGCATTCACATTCACCATGAGTGATTTTTTAAAAATATTTATTATTTACATTTAATCACTGCACATATTTACAGTGTACTACACAGTTTTCCCAGCAGGGATACAGTGCATGTCAGCTCCAACAAAGACATTACCACAAACATTACCATAAGCAAGTACTTCTCATGTTTGTCAGTTAAGTGTGTTGTTTGTCTTTTCCCCCTGTGATTGTAAGCCACCGAATCAGGACTCAGGTCATTTAGACAGTCATGTGGGATTGAGCGCCTTAACCAGGACATCTGCTGGTCCATTCATCTATACTGTTAACTAGGTACTGGTACCCAGTGGACACTGAGAAACTGGCCTTACCACACTTAGATTCCAGGAAGAATATTCAAATAAAGATAGCCTCTCAGGACTGCTTTCTCTCTCACTCTCCCTCTCATGTGCATGCATGTGCTTTCTATTACAAATTTATAAAACTTGAATCAACTTTAAGAACTATGAATGATTTCATCATATTTCTGATTAAATATTAGTACGGTAATGAATATTGGTACATTTTTCATCGTGAGAGTGGTGGGGAGTAAAGATGATTTATTTTTACCTTCAGTCACTGTGTATCGTTACAGCATACCAAACGAATTACCCCCTCACGAGTACGCTGTATGTTGGTTCAGTCAAAGCCACCACCATACACATTATAATCGACAATTTCTTTCCACTTTAGTTCCCTTAAATGCTTTGTTTCCCTCTTCTTCCCCTTGGTTCCCTCCCCACCCCCCCTTTTCCCACCTCCTCCTCCACTGTCTCCAGCATCACCAGTGCCCTCCTTGCTTTTATACCTTCCAATCATTCCGTTTCCGCTATATTATTTACAATTGCTAATACATGTAACCAACTGAAATGCCCACGAACTGATGAATGGACTGAAAAAGTGTGGAACATATACACTATGGAATATTGCTCAGTTATGAAAAACAATGAGATCCTTGCATCTAATAGAGAGTGGACAAATATGGAAGATTTACTGCTAAGTAAAAGCCACCCAGACTATGAAAGAGAGACACTGTATGTCCCCACTGAAAATATACTAAATATTAGTGCTTTTTTTTTTCAAAAAGAGAAGATTTCAAATGTACCTATACTATTTTTTTAACTTTGTTTTATTTATTTATTTGAATTTGACCAGAGAGGGACAGAGTGAAAGAGAGAGAAAGAGGAGAAAGTCCAGGACTTGAACCATGGTCGGCCATGTGGGAGTCCAGCACCCTTAACCACCACGCTACCTCCTGGCCCCAGATGTTGGTGCTGTTTTAACTACATAGTACTCAGCACGACAGTCAATACATAAATATTCTTTTGAACGTGCACTGATACCTGTGTGGAAGAGGCAAATACAGGGAAAATTGTGTTTCTGGATTTATTACTTTGTGTACTGACCATTGTTCTTCAGACAGAATTGTCAGCCAATTCCTGGTCACTGCTACTTAATTACCCATAGTTTGCTTGGACCAGTATTCTATGGGAATAACACATACAAGCCTTCATGCAAGATCAAATATTTCCTAATGTAAGTTTTTACATATTCTCAGAAAAGACATATTCACTAATGATAATTTTTGGTTAAAATATTTAAGTTATCCTGAATCAATTTTTTTATATGGGGATAAATTATATTTCTCTGATTTTACTATTGGAAGAAGGTTAAATAAATGTAAAATTGAGTTTCTTTCTAAATCCTATGCCTGCCCCGATGATAAAAAGAAAATCTCCTTGTATTTACACCTATTTAGATGACACTCAAAAAGAAATAAAGTAAATCAACAGTTTTAGAAGATGCAAACTGACACCTCATCAGCTTATTTTAATGGTACATGCTATTTATAATTTGCAAGTGGGAATAATTTTCATTACAAATTAATGAAGTGCATTATTATATTCATATATATAGTTTCATTATTTTAATTAAATGGGGTACATTTAATCTGGCAAATTATAAACTATAAAACACTATTACATTTGTGTAGAATAAAACTAAAGATCATTGAAGTATCAAATTTAATTGAGGTATATATTTATTCATGAATGTATAATTTTCAGATCTCAGAGTAGATAAAAATTCCATGCTTTCTACTAAAAGAAAAGATATTTCGTAGTTTTATCAACAGTACTAGGAAAAAATGTTCACCTGTTGAAATAAATATCCATTTTGTAAGACAAAAAAATAAATAAATAAAAGGGGAGAGTCGATTTAAAAATAAAAAAGAATGTAACTTAGCATAAAAAAAGAATGATGAATAGTTATAATAATCAATATTTGTATAGTTTTTATCAATACTATAGAATAATTTTACTTGATTGAAAACCACATGAATTAATTTCAGTTTTGAAATTTTGCATATCTAGAGTAGTTCCTGTAAAAAACAGATATTTATGTTCTACAAATCAATCTCAACACGATTCTTATTTGAAACGCTGATAAAAATCCTAGGAAGATAAAATATTTGATAGATAAATAGATGAGAAAACCACCCTTCTAAATAATTCAGAAAAACTTGAATAGTAAAAATTTTTACTGCTTTTTGAATCTTTATTTAGATCTTATTTAATACAATATAGTATTTTAAAATATTAGTCCAATTTATTTATATTCAGTGCTCTGATATATCACATATTGGTGAGGGTCATATCACTATTCCACCAAAATGAATACTAACCAAATAGGTAAGAATCCTCATATCTACTTTCAAATATGAGACCTTCACAGTTTCAGAAGGTGACATTCCCTCATTTCTTCTAACACAGTTTTTTTTAGTCTATTTGATTGTTGGGTTATTCACTGTAATTGCTTGAGTTATATATGAAGCCCTGAAAACACAGGGCACATGCACTCGCCAGAGAGGACAGAGACAGAGAGAGAAAGAGCGGGGGGGAGATGAGAAATCATCCTTTGGGGAGGATGACCATGCTGCAATCTCTTCATTTTCTGTACAGTATTTTGGGCATGTGTGTACATGTGTCTGGTGCAATTTTCAAAACATTGGGTCTGGGATTCGAACTGCAGTTGGACATGTGGGAATCCAGCTTGCCTTAACCACCATGTAACCTACTGGCCCCGCCTGATTTCTTCTTAAGCTAGTCGCTCTGCACAGGTGAGTTTCAGTGACCACATATGGAAGTGGTTTTCAAGGAAAGCCACTAAAATTATTGCAATCCATGCGTGTGCTTGTGTGCAAGTCAAATAGAAACCACCACAGTATACGAAATAGAGTGGGGTACTTTTTTTGGTCATTATTATGTTTCTGTTACTGGATGCTATTTTAAACTATATTTCTAATTTAGACTATTTTATTAAAATTAAATTAGTAAATATTAACATATGCCAGTAACTCTCATTTTTTTTGGGGGGGGAGGTTTTTGCTATAGGGCGCATGAACTCACCAAACAGACAGAGACAGAGAGACAGAAAGCGAGAAATCACCCCCCGGGGGGGATGGCCACACCGCAATCCCTTCTCCTCCATTCTCCTCTAGGGATCTTGGGCATGCACGCACACGCCCCCGGCATGAGTTTCAAGCCATCCGGTCCAGGACGGTCAACTACATGGGAGTCCAGTGACATAGCCATTACGCTAACTGCTGGCCCAACTCTCAAGTTTTTGTACACTGACCTTAACTTTCTTTTAACTTTCAAGTGTCTAAATAGAACTCCACACAACCACGTTTTATGTGGAAGTCTAAACCTACTCAAATTCAAGACCATCGTAGTTAAATCTCCACCTTTCCCTTCACCTTTACTCTCGCTCCCTTCAATGTTCTTTACATCAGTCACAGCCTCACTGTCCCCCCATTTCTCAGACCAATACTGAACTCCCTTGCAGACTGCCACCTTCCGCACACTGCGTACGGAGCCAAGTCAGGGTAGCCAGTGCTCGCGGCCTACCTGCTGTCTGCTCAGCCTGTCCACCTCACTCCAGCTGCACGGCGCTCTGTGGACCACTCATGCTCATCTCTCATCTGGAATTGTAGTCTGCACATCACTCTTCATGCCTCCATTATTCGGCTCAGTCTATGTGCAAGCTGACACAGTAATTCGAGTTCCTCTAAGTTAGAGGATGCCATGTTCTTGCTGAAAACCTGTCAATGTTTTCTCTTTAATCTTAGAAGAGATTCCAATATGTGACAATGTGACTTTGAACCTCCTTTCTTTCTTTCTTTCTTTTTTTAGTAGACACTTTTGCTATATGTGCACTTGCCAGAAAGATAGAAAGTAAGAAGTAACCCACTGAGGGGGAGAGGGGCATTCCACAGTCCCTCAATCCCTTCTCCTCCATTCTCCCTCTCAGAATTTTTGGTACAAATGCTTACGTATCCAGTGTGTTTTAAGCTGCTAGATCTGGGACTTGAACCATAGTGAGCTATCGGGAAGTCCAGTGCCTTAACCAGTACGCCACCTGCTGGACCCATACCTCTTCTCATTGACCGGCCTAGGTTTATAGTCCCTCCAATGGGACCTGACTGGGCTTGCATGTACCTAGTGTAAATGATGCGATACTGTGGGGAAGCTCTGGCCACATCTGTGGTTCCATGCGCCACCAGACATGTGAGTTAAAACACTGCCAAATGGCTCTGCTCACAGCTGAGCGGTCACTGCCAGATTTCAAGTGTTACCCATGAGATCCCAGATATGGCTGAGTGAAGACAAGTTAAATTACCCTATCTTTCCCAAATTCCTGACCATAGAATCTAATAAGCATAATAAATGAGTCAATTAAAGTTGAAAAATATTGGGGTGCTTTAATTTACAGCAACAAATAACCATCCCTTAAAGGAACTGCGTGATCTAACTATGTCTACCTCCCTACTTTGCAGTTATTCTGGGCTTCTTTCATCCATTTATTAGTCATTCTATTTCCTTTCTCACCATAGTTCACTCGTCTTCTCCCTTACGTTCCTTGCCTCACTATGTTTATAAGCACTGTTCTATGAGCAGGACATGTCCCCCAGCTGCCCACAGACACGCACACACACAGATGTACATGCATACAAATGTGCGTGCATACACATTGTAGTTCCTACTTCTCTCCAAAGAGTAGCTTTATTTATCCTTTTCTCAAAGATACCTACCCAGAGAGACAGAAAGGGAAAGTGAGAAAGCATCCCCATTTGGGATGCCCCAATCCTTTTTCCTCTACTCCTCTCAGGATTTTGGGCACAAACCCACATGCACCCAGTGTATTTTGCAACCCATCAGGTCCAGGACTCAAACTGTGTAGTTGGCCATGTGGGATACCACTGCCTTCCCCTGGCTGACCCCTGTTCTGCATCGTGGTCATGAAGGTGGGTACAGATTGTACATAACTGTCCGAGCTCACTGAACTATTCTCCAGTCAACATGGCTTTTGCTATTTGCCAATTGTATTTCAATGGAAAACTAACTAACCTAGGTATGTATATGGGTACACAGACACACAAGTGTATATATTTTATGTATTACATTTTCCTTTCCTAAAAATATTAATGAGCAGGTTCTGCTTCTGAAACAAAAAATCACACTTACAATACAAAAATTGGGACATATTACGGCACAAAACATTTAGAGTGGCATTTAAACCGAATTACTTGAAGCACATATTAATTCAGTCTACTTAGAATTCATGGAATGTTGCAGATTTTTAGCTTGTCACATATGCTAGCTTTATGGAGAAAAAAGTGTCATTAAAAAAAAAGACTGCTCTTTAAAAGGCAGCGTTTCTCAGTAGATCATTATTGTAGATGCATCCTATGAGAACATTTCATACAATATAATCATTCAACATTCTAAAGGCTAATCTTTATGTATTTAAGAGAATTATCACTGGTTAATTGATAATATGAAAATACTTTGTAAAAATGCTAATGTGCTTTTGAGAAAATGCTTTCTCTCTACACTTTTCCCATAGCCAAGCTTTTTCTCCTGACAATATTGAGATTTTTGCAAAGTACAGATATTTTTCAATCAGATACTGATTCTTCAGTCATTTGTATATGGGCATCCTGTCTTAAGGAGCCTGCCAGATGGTAAGAATATCCACTGTGTTCTGAATCGCTGAAAATTATTGAGGCTAAGCATCTACAGACTAAATTTCCTGTGTCAGGTGCCTCCTGTTAGTCTCTTCTAACAGAAGACTGGGGGGAGATTGCAAGGCAAATGTTGTCATAAAGGACTTGCACTTTTTGCTCGCTTCTTGTTCCTCTCTACATCCTCCAGGGAATGGCACTCTGACCCAGCAGTGTCCAGCTTCTTTAGGCTCTTCCAGATCAAGCCTCATTGAGCCCCTCAGAGTTACCAGACCCAGTGGGGGTGCTCCTTCTCAGAGCTCTGAGCCCTCTCTTTCCAGAACACATCTCCCAGCCTTCTGCCCCAATTTCTTCTCACACTCTTCTTACCTTCGTGGTGGCAGGGTTTTTTTATGGTATTATGTGTGTATCACCTCCAATTTTATATTTGTTTTTAAAGCCCTTCAACTTATGCAATGATTCCCTCTATTAAAATTCTTCTGTTCATATCGCTAGTATGTTTTCTGTCTTACTGACTGGATGATTATGGTAGATTTTAATTAGAATATCCCTTTCTTCCTAGAGGCATTTACATTTTTTTCTTAGAGAAGACTATTTTGCTTTCTTTATGACAATATTGTCTCATTTAATTTCTCAATAGAATTGTTTGGCTGGATCATTTCTGGAACATAAGTTCGATACATGAGATGTTAAGTTTTATACATCTATAATACATATGTCTAGAATGAGGAGATATTCTCCTTCTGTAAACTGGCAAGTCCTCAGTTCTCAGGGGCTTTTACAGAGACATATAATTTATATTGGAATACCATGGAAATGAAAGTGGATCATCTCTGAATGATATTTATTACCAAGTCAGCTCTAGGAAATGTCCTACTTCATGTATGTGAGCCATGGTTACTGTATGTCTCTGATATTTTTAATTGTCCAAGGATGTGTGC
Organism: Tupaia belangeri chinensis; assembly: GCF_000334495.1. Taxonomy (NCBI): domain Eukaryota; kingdom Metazoa; phylum Chordata; class Mammalia; order Scandentia; family Tupaiidae; genus Tupaia; species Tupaia belangeri. The sequence continues at coordinate 5,180,802 of NW_006159681.1, read as the reverse complement.
ACTCACCACAGAGACAGAGAAAGAATGAGAGGGAGAAAGCACCCTCCAATGGGATGTCATGTTGCAATTCCTTCTACTCCACTTCTATTTTTTTTTTGGAGAGGTTTTTGCTATAGGCGCATGTGCTCGCCAGAAAGACAGAGAGAGACACAGATACAGAAAGTGAGAAATCATCCCCCAGGAGATGGCCACACTGCAATCCCTTCTCCTCCATTCTCCTCTCAGGATATTGGGCATGAATACACATGCGCCCAGCATGAGTTTAAGCCACCAGGTCCAGGAATTGAACTGTGGTCAACAACGTGGGAGTCCAACGATATAGCCATTACACCAACTGCTGGCCCCCTTCTACTCCACTTCTAAAACTTGTTGAGATTTGGGACATGCATAAACACACACCTGGAGCAATTTTCAAGCAATTATGGCTGAGATTTGACCCACAGTAGGCCTTAGGGGATCCAGTTCCCTTAAATACTTAGTCACAAGGCATTCTCAGAGTGCCATTAAATTTTATGTTATTGTGTAGGAATAAATCTCTTGGGACCAGCAAATGGCATAGTGGTTACACAGTTGGACTCCCACGTAGTCAACCACAATTAGAGTCCCAGACCCAGCAACCTAAAACTCTCTGCAGGTGCATGTGTGAATGCATAAGATTCCAAGGGGAGAAAGGAGAAAGAATTATGGCATGGCCATCCCCCTTGGAAGGTGATTTCATGCATTCTGTCTCTCTCTGTCTCTCTGGCAACCACACACACTCTACAGCAAAAATATCTCTCTCTAAAAAAAAAAAAAAAAAAAAAAAAAAATTTCAAATGTTTTTCCTGTAAGGATCTGCTGATGTCTTCAAAGAGTGATGAGGGACTCTGTCCAGGTCCGTTAAATTTCAGAGCATTTCTATGAAGGTTAATAACTTAACTTCCAACTAATCAACCACAGAGTATGGAAAGTTAAAAACATATAACCTCAATTCTTCACAGGGAATGACTTTAAATCTAATCATCTGGTGATAAGAATTTTAATTTATTTAGAGTCAACCATCATCAAACTTTTATCTTAAAAGAACAGAGAGAAAACCATGTCTGGTAGGAGGACTGATTTCAGTCTAGTCTGTTTAAACTGTGATTCCCTACTTTGATATTATACGGCAGAAAGATTCACTTTATAGCATAATCGGGTGAAATGCTTGTTATGATTAAACTCACTTCATGCAAAAAATGCTCTGGACACTTTCAAAATTTGAATTTTTACTGAACACTAGGAGAGAGAAGGGTGACCAGAATCAAAACAAAGAGCAGTCATTTCTCCTTAAAAACGTACTACTAGTAATTCTAGAAAGCAACTATTTTAAAAGAAAGAGAAAGGAAGAAAAAGAAAGAAAGAAAAAGGAAGGAAGGAAGGAAGGAAGGAAAGAAGGAAGGAAGGAAGGAAGGAAGGAAGAGAGAGAGAGAGAGAGAGAGAGAGAGAAAGATCTTCACCGGTGAAATGATAAAGCATTTACCATGATGTACCTGGTCTGTCTAGGTTACTTATGGTAATTTATGGATTTATCATATAAAATTTGCTAAAAAGAAAGCCAGAGTCAGCATGTGAATTTCTGAATAAGGTGGCAGAGTTTCCTGACCACAGTGTCTCTTTCTGCAGTTGAGGTTCTGCAGTTCTCAAGATCCTCTGGAAAACTTTGTAAAATGACTTGAGTCCACAGAGGCAGAGTGGACAGTTCTGAGGGTCTGCACAGGTGTGAGTCTCACAGGTTCACATACCTATCTGGCCCCTGCATCTGGCTCTACAAATTTTGGAGAGCAATGCCCTCTCCATTCTTTATTCTTTCCACCTGCCTTTCATGAGTGCTTATTACTGACAGACTCTGTCATTAAGGTATACCTCAAAAATGTCTCAGATGGGAGTCAATATCTGTTTCTCAGCATTGTTTGCAGTTTAATCTTCTAATATGTCAGTCATGACTCAATGGCTTGGTAGGGAGGGAAGGTAAATACACAGTCTCATTCTGTCCTTTACAAGAAGACATTTACTCCAAATTCATTAATAAATTAAATGACTTATGTTTCTATCTTTCCTACTGGAGTAGGGAAAAACAAAACAAAACAAAACAAATAAATAAAAAACAGATCTGTAATGTCAACGTTCCCCAGAGTACCAGGTCTTTGAGGAAAGTAGAACCTTTTCAAATTTGTATCCCTGTAATATAACTTCATTCCTGAAATAAATTGTATGTAGAATGTATACTCTCTAGTTGAATAAAACAAAACAAAACAAAACAAAACAAAACAAAACAAAACACTTTCTTAGCAGGGAGAAACATCATAGGGCAAACTGAACACAACAATGCTCAGAGAATCAAAGTCAGCAGTAGAGAGAGATGCCAGTGGTCTACCCCAGAAACAGCCATCAAAAATGGTGGTCAGAATTTGTGAGAGTTAGTGAAGGAGGTATGGGATACAAAGGTTTGGATGTAAAAATCAGAAAACAAATATAAGATGTGGGAATTTAAAGAGAAATAGTTGTGTCCATGACACAGTCAGACTTAAAACACCTACAAAACATTTTAAGATAGCATTTTATTCTTTCTATTAGTTTCTTCTTTTTTTTTATCAGGGAAATCTCTCAACTATTCATGATGGACTAACAGTGAAAATAAGGCTAGAGATTTATATTCTCCTTGAGGTATACTAAGTATAATTGAATCTGTATGCTTCTATTTTTTTTTTTAGATGCCATTGCATTTCTTGGTGTAATACTTTGTAAATTGTAAATTGACAGCTCAATCTTCTTGTCAAGTCCTGAAAGAATGTAATATAAAGACTATCCACAAAAATATTTGGAAGCCTATTAAGAACCACAGTGCAATCACAACCAAGGCCTTTTACAACCTGGGTGGCTCCATGGCTTTCCACAGAGCACTCAGTGTAACTGATGTCTGGGCAGGCAGCGAGCCGCAGAGCGGGAGCCTTGGAGCTGCCCAGCTCGCAGCAAAGGCAGATAATCCAGCCATCTGTCAGTGGGTCAGGCTTTCAACAACTGACTGATGGATGTTTCAGCTTTTTGGCACAGGCAATCATGGTTAAAAGGACAAGCTGTGGGCTGGCAGGTGGCATGGTGGTTAAAGACACTGGACTCCCACAGGGCTGACCGCGGTTTGAGTCCTGAACTTTGTGGCTTGTCTTCTCTCTCTTTCTCACTCTCTCTCTCTCTCATCTCACTCTCACTCTGTACTTCTCTGGTCAAAGTTTAAAAATAAATAAATAAATAAATAAAATTAAATAAAATAATTCTTTAAAAAAAGAAAAATGTACAAGTTGCTATGAACAACATAAAGTTAACTGTAAGGAAGATTCTTGAACACAGTGTATTGTTTCATTGGACCCTGACTGGAGTTCGCAAGAAAGATATTATGACATCATCCTTTTTACATATAAGTAAACTGAGCCAAAAAAATGTCAACTGAGTTATCCAGTTCACAAAACCAGTTAACTGGGATCCGGAACTCAGTCTAGGTCTCTCAATGACAACTCACTTTCCACCAAAATGATGCTTTTCTGTGTTGAACACTCCAGAAGTGCATTGTCTCTTTCCATTCTCATGACCACATTACAAGGTGGGCAAGATCGGCCCCTTGCGTTTCCTGAGAGAACTGCTGTTCAGTGACACCCATGACTCATGGCAGAAAAAAAAAACAGACCTGCGCAGTTGGAGTTCTCCAGAGCAAAGGGGCCAGCGGAAGAAGATAGGTAGATGATAGCTAGATGGAGCGAGGACTCATTAGGGGGACTGACCTGAGAAGTTCCATCTGTAAGCTGCAGAACCAGGAGAGTCCCAAGGGCTAGAGAACATGGGGAGCTACAGGTGCCCGTCACAGAGAGCAAAGGCACAGAGCCTGGGGGTCTGATGTCCACAGGCAAGAGATGGGCGTCCCAGCTCCAGCAAATGGAGAGAAAATGCATCTTTCCTGTGCCATTTTGTGCTATTCAGGCTCTCAGCCACCGAATGGCCCTGCCCAGGCTGGGTGAGGGATGACCCTCCATGGTCAGCCTCCTATTCAAACGCCAGTCCCTTCCATAGATGTACTCATGGACACATTTAGGAACAATGTTTACCAGCTACCTGGGTGGCCTTTAATCCAGTCAAGAAAGCATTTAAAAGGAACCACTATAGGATCTAAAACCATGCAGATGGAAAAAAAAAAGCTGTGAAAAGCATGCATATTTATCTCTATGAAAACTATTCCCCCTTATCAGCTCCTCTTCTTGGGAATTGTGTTGGGGTGTCTGTTTTCACAAAAGCACCATCAGCACTCTCCTGGAAGGCCAGGATTTGCAGTACACTGGCCTATCAGTGAGAAGGGGAAATGGAGTCAGAGTCATTAGTTCCTTTTCTTTCTCACATCAAGGAGGCAGTGAGCATTTTAAATGTTCCAGAATGTCAACAATGATTGTCAGCTTCAGCCTTTTGGCTTCAAGCACCACGGCATTATTTCCTTTTATAATTTTCAGCTTAGCAATAGTGAGACATTCCTTGGGAACTCGGTGACTTTCTTCTCTTCACTGGCCCTTCTCCTCTTCCCCCGGTAGAAGAGCTAATTCCTGCACTAAACTCCTTACCCTTATAATTCTGTGGAAATTCTGTTTTCCTGACTGAGTCCTGGCTATTATAGGTAGATTTGTCCTGTAGCCCCTGCCAAATACTGATATTGACAATATAAATGCCATGATGCTTCTCTGAAATAAAAAGAATGATCACTGGGTAGAATCTTCTCAACACTAAAAAAAAGAACAACACATATGTGTGTGTGTGGTGCAATGAGTTCATTTAATTCTATCCAAGTAATTGTGAGGAATAAAGGACAGAACTCACCAGAGAAATAATGAGCGTCTGCAAGGAAGCCTGTGGAGATGGCAGGTGAATGCTTTACCCAAATCACTCTTACTGGTCCCGCAGTGCTTTTGGACTAAGAGTAATCACATGAATTGGCTTTGACATGAAGCAGATTATGGACACCTATGCAAAGGGATTTTGATGTCATAAAACCAGAAATAGTAACAATATTCTTATCAGCATTTAAGAATGAGACTAAAAATCGAAATACATTGACAGTGATATTGACCATATGATATATTGACTATGTTTTGTAACATTTGCACTCTAAAGAATGTCTTTCACGTTTTATTATTAAGACGGCTAATACTTATTGAATGTATACAAAGTTTGAGCTCCCTGAGTTTATAAATTGTACTTTTGGGACCAGCAGTTACCATAATGTCTATGTTGCTGTACTCCCATGTAGTCGACCGCGGTTCAAGTCCCAGACCTGGTGGCTTAAACTCACGCTGGGTGTGTGCGTGTGTGTGTGCGTGTCCAAGATCCCAAGAGGGGAATGGAGGAGGAGGGATTGTAGGGTGACCATCTCCCAGGGGCGTGATTTCTCGCTTTCTGTCTCTCTTTCTTTCTGGCGAGCTCATGTGCCCTATAGCAAAAAATCTCAAAAAAAAAAAAAAGAAAGAAAGAAAAGAAATTGTACTTTTGTAATAGGTGATTTGGTGCAAAAAATATAGAAGTAGAAAATCTAGGTAAGCATACATTTTAAAAACCTGGAATTTTCAATCATAGATCGTAAAGATAAAGTATTACTAGGCACCAAGTGGCAGCATATAAAATTGTGTATGTAGGGGAAAATCCAGCTTCTTATGTTCAGAATATACAACCTAAACATAAAGTGGGGTAATGTCACCAATGCAATTATAAAGATTAATGCAAAGGAAGTCCTCTGAAAATGAAACCTGCTATTAAACGCTTGATGCAATTACCTTATGAGATTCGGTCGCATCTATCAGTATCCACTAAATAAAGATTAACAACCTTCTCTCTATGCCCTGTGTTGCTTACTCTAAGTCTATTGCTGTCTCTAGGAATAAAAGAATCTTTATGCATGACACTGCTGGGAATTTATTATTGAATGGAATTGCTATCAGTGTATATACAAATATATTACTTGGCTCATAATAATTTGATAAAGCAGTCATATACCATGTTTCTAATCTGTGGTTAAGACAGAACTCAGAAAAGTTTTGTTAGACATGAGTGAATCCTTGTCAATATGAAAGCAAATTTATTGAGTGTGCCATTTTATAGTAAGCTGAAAAAGGTCTCCATCTATAAAAAGAGAAAAGTTTAGTGATCCCTTTCTGTGGGGTGTCACTGAGAATGCATCTAGACCCCTCCCCAGCTGGGAGCTTTATATTAGGTGACAACAAAGGCACTTACTTTCTCTTAAGGAGAAGCCCAGATCTGTTGCAACCATCACAATTGGGGGGGGGGTGCACAGGTGCTCCAGGGGGATCTCCCGACTCTCTCATCTGGATAGCATGGGAATGCCAAGTTTAAATCTACAAACCTGGAGAAAAAATGATCACTGCAGAAAAATACCATCACTGTGTTGTCAGGACACTACTTTATTGGTCACTTCATTCTATAGCTTTTATAGTATCAACTCCTCCTGTTTATCCTTGTTGCTTGCCTTTCATTTTTGCTAAAAAATGATAATTGTTACTCATGTTTTGTCAAATGTCAATCAAATGAACGGTGTCAACATTCCTAGTTTTCCTGTTTGGTAGTCCTCAGTCTCTGAGCTCCTCAACTCATCTCCTTACTAAGATAAACCCTACTGCAATGAACCATTAGTCTAAAAGCATGATCTCACTAAAACAAAGCCCCTTAGAGGACAGGACTGTACATGGCATGTTATAATAAACACAGAGGCTCTAACGTAGGTTCTGGTACAAAAACCTCTATTGGTATAGATTTGGTGAACGAGCACATACGTGATATATTTTCAGTACTATAAAGCCATAATTGATGTTTCTGTCCTTTTATTTATTTTC
>NW_006159681.1:5122278-5173663 GCF_000334495.1 Tupaia belangeri chinensis | reverse complement strand
CATCAAGGAGGCAGTGAGCATTTAAAATTCCAGAATGGCATGGATGATGTCAACTTCAGCCTTATGGCTCCAAGCACCAAGGCATTTTTCTTTGGTGACAGTAAGTTACGCCCCGGGCACGTAGTGGCTCTGTCTGCAACGTTAGCTTTCACTCTTATCACACATGTAGGGCTGTGGGCCAGCTCTGGGGGACTCAAGTCTCGTTGGGACTCTCATACGATTAAAGAGCCCTTATAGAAAATAGACCATTTTCATCAGAAAAGAAAAAGCAAGAGATCTGGAAGACATTCAAGAGAGATCTCTGAAGTTTGCTGGGTCTTGGCTCACACTGCATTTGCTCATATTCCATTAGCCAAATATGCAACAGGGCCAAACCCAGAAAAGTGAGCGGGAGAAATCACCTTGCAGAGGGGTGGGGCAGATAGAGACTGAGTGTGATCCAGCTCACTCCTATGACATTGTTCTTGTAAGGGTCTGTCTCAGAAAAGTATCTCCATTTTCAAGTATGAATTACAAGGACCAGAAATTTTTAAGCAAAGTGCTTAATTAAAACCAAAAATTAATGAAGTAAGTCCTCAGCATCTAACACACTGAATTTAATATTTGCAACTAAAATATTGGTGGCTTTTAAACTTTCATGCTTTCCTGACTTCTCTGAACCTTAATGTCAGAATAGGAAAAAATAGAACTGAAATACCTACCTTATAGGTATATAATTTGTACAAATTATAACATGTACAAAATGTTTCAAAGACAGTTCCAGGCTTAAAATAAAGAGCTTGCTCGCACTCTTGCTCCATCTCTCCCTTTTCCTCCTTGAACTAAAATATCTTTATGCTGGAATAAACACCTATTTTTATTTTCGTACTCAGTAACTTTTAGCTTTCTGAAATCCTTCCTTTTAGCCACAGGATGTGTGAGTTCTCCAGAGAGAGAGAGAGACAGAGAAAGAGGGAGAAGAGAATGCATACCCATGGGAAGGGGCCAAACCAAGACCCCCCTTTTCCATTCTCTCCTTTCAGGATGTGAGACATGCACACGTGTGCCGGTGTTTCTCAAGTCTCTGTGTCTGGTTCTCGAACCATGTGATTAGCCATTGGGATCCAGCTGCCTCCTTAACCACCAGGACACATCTCAGGCCTTGAAATCTATCATTTTTAAAATTGTATATATTTTTTTTAGCAATTTTAAGAAAATAGCTTAGCTAACTTAATGCCAACTGGCTTTAATATTGAAACTGGAGATTTATGCTCTATTTGCAGCTTCTGGAGCTTCAGGTTGCTCTGTCTTCTCTCAGGCAAGAGTTCCCCAACTTGTGGTGTTAGATACTGTATAGGAGTGTCTTTGCTTTTCTATTTTCACTCTAAGATCTGCAAGGTCACTGTCATTCCTTGAGTCTTCTCCTGTATCCGTCTTCATCAGAAAGACATTGAGAGACTTATGTAAGAATATGGTTACTGGCAGCGGGAAATCCAGTTTCCAATTCCGTTCTTAAGGACCTCTCTTTTGCTCCCACCCACGTGCTTTCAAAACAGCTTGGAATAAAGCGGCTGTTTGTGCTGTCTCCCAGCCTGAAATAATTTGGCAGATTGCTCCTGACATGAACCTAAACATAAATCAAAATGTAAAACTTTAAAATGAACAAGTTAAGTAATGCTGAACACATAAGATTTACCTGGCTTCATGGCAATTTGACACTTCATTGTCCCGCTTCTCGGGCTCTAGGCAAAAAATCAGGGGGTTATTAGTTTAGCTTTTGACTCGAAAAAAAAATATTCATGATAAATATTTAAAACTATCTTATTACAAATATATTTACTCATGTATAGATTAGACATATATAGTATGTTTTGCAATAAAATAACTTCATTGTGTTCATGTAAATGCTTTCTCTTTTTTATATTTCAAAAACATTGGAATGTTTTCACTTAATCCTTTAATCATAACTTAATATATGAAATAAATATTCATTAAGGGTTGACAGTGCCAGACACCTCCATTGTGATCACAGAATGTGATCACAGAATGTAAATACTAAGATTCATAGTTTCACGAAGAGGATAATAAATAGATTTTTTGAAATATCATTATATTTTTTTCTACGTCTTTCTATGCAAAAATGACTTGCATCATGACTTTCCTGAAAACTCTATATAATTATAATAAATTGCAGTTAATGAATATATATATATATAATTAAATATATATATTTAAATATATATAAATATATATATTTTTTAATTTACAAGCAAAGAAATCTTTAAAAATCCAAATACCAGAAGCTTTTTCACCCAAATGACGTAGTCAAATATTTCATCATGGAACATCTCCAAATAGACAGGGAGAGTACACAAAATTTTCCTACATTTCATTTACAGGAAAATGGCTGCTCACTACAAAATACAGCAGATACACACCAAAACTGTAACAGGTTTGGTGTTCTTACAACAATAGTGTGAAAAAAGTATAATGAGGTTGTTGCTGAAGAGACTTCCAAGAAGGCTGATAGCAGTAACGGTTACAATGGAGCACCAGCATCACGGTGGAACTTAACTCCTGAGAACTATCAGGCAAATAAACTTTAAGTACTTTTTAAATAATGTACTTATTATTTCTTCCATGAGCAAAAGAGAGAGCATGTGGCCTGGATGGTGGTACAGCAGTAAACCTGCTGACTGATGTTGGAAGATTCTGGGTTCAAGTCCAGAGACCTCACTGAGCACACTGGGCACGTATGTGCCCATAATCATAGGCTGAGGGTGGATTGCAGTGTCAAGACATCATCCTATTGGTAGTGATGTCTCTCTATCTCTAACTCTGACTTTTGTTCATGGAAGCAATAAACAATAAGCTTAAATATATAAATAGGTGTGTCAATAGAAAAATGTGTAAGAAAGCTGAAAAGACATTCACAAATATAATGATACCTAAATGCCCAATAAACAAAAAGTAATCAACTTTATTGGCAATCAGGAGAAATGCAAATTAAAACTAATGAGGCATCATCATATTCTCATTAGAAAGGCTAATAATAAGGAGATTTAGAATGATACATATTGGTGAGGATCTCATACCAAAAAACACACAGCTTGATGGTAAGTTAAATTGTGAAGACTTTGGAAGCCATTTGGCAGTATCTACTAAAGATGAACATCTGTACATTCTATAACCCAGTGATTTCCCTTCTAAGTATTATCAACCCAACAAAGAAAGGGGTATAAGGGAACTGTGCAGGTTTATTTTGTGAGACAATAATAGAGGAGCCAGCAGGTGATGTGGTGGTTGGGGCACAGGACTCCCACATGGATGGCCACAGTTTTAGCCCTGGACCTGGCAGCCTGCCTTCAAACGATCTCTCTCTTTCTCTCTATCTCTCTGTGTCTCTCTCTGGTCAAATTGAAGAATAGTAACAAATGAAATTAAATAAGTCATTCTTAAAAACAAAAAGTAGAAATCCATGCATAGTTTTTTCATAATAGGTATTTTCCATAAACTTTTTATATATTTTCACAAAAAAAAAAGAATGTTCACAACAGCATTATATTTGGCATAACTTCAAACCTGAAATAACCCAAATATCTACTAATAGCAGAACTAACAAATAAATTGTGGTATATTTATATATGGCATATATTCATGAATGTGTAAGCAATTACCATACACACAAAAAAACAGAAATAGAAAAATAAATATAGTTAGTTTTAGGAAGGAGGAAGGCATTTTGGTGGTGATTTTTCTCGACCTGAGTAGTAGTTACACAAGTGTAATTCACAATTTGTGCACTTTTAGAAGTCATTCTTCCATTACGAATGTTTTAAAATTTTACTTTATTTATCATTATTATTATTTAATTTGCTATAGTGCATGTATGTTCACCAGAGACAGGAAGTGAGAAAGCAAGCCACCAGACCCGGGACTTGAACCCTTGTTGTCCATGTGGGAGCCTAGCACCTTAATCACCATACCACTTGCTGGTCCTCTATTACAAAGTTTAAAAAACTAATAGGCTTTATTCCTCTTAATGGCTTTTGCAATATAACTATCTCTTACAGACCCTGGTACTATCCATTAAGTTATGATCATAAATATATATAAAATATATATAAATATATATATATAAATGCACTTATTGCATACTATGAGTATAAATTGAGTAATGTGAAAGCATCTAATTTTCCCTAAGAAAAGCAAGAAGATATGCCTGATGATGGATCGGTGGTCTAATACATGATGTCTCATCTGACCTCATAAATTCAAATTGTCTTCCCCTTTTGAAATGAAAACTAGAGGCTGTCACGGGAAGCAGCACACACCAGGCACAGCCAGGAAGCCACAGAGCCAGGATTCCAACCCAGTGTATGCCCCTGGCCATGAAGCTTAGCCACTTAAGAGGGACTTTTTAAAACTGGCATTAATCATGCTGATTTATGGGGTATGGTATGATTTTTCAGTGTAAGAAACAGTGTATAAGTATTACATGGTACAATCTGCACAGCCATCATGACGTGTTGTTGCTTTGTACTGAGAACATTCAAAACCTTCTTTGTTTGTTACTGTTACATGTCTCTTAGGTTGGCAGGAGCAGGAAGAAGCAAGGTTTCCCTGTGAAGAAGCTTGCCAAGGGCACTCCTGATAGGGTGGTCTGGGTGGTTGCAGAGGGAAAGGAGTGTTGTGGATGTGCTGCCTGACAGGAGAGGCCAAGCAGAACGGAGGGGTCAGGCTGTCTCATTTCCACCCTGCCGGGCTACTTCACTAGCCTTTTTGTAAATTAATATATCCACCCGCCTTTCTCTCTTTTAGTTCCAACTCTGTGAAGCACATGTTGGTGAGGCAATGGTGAATGAGAAGACAGTGGTTCTCTGCCTTGAAGACGCTTTGTCTAGTTACTAGAGGAGGAGAAAAAGTCTTCAAACTATCCACACAAACTAATGCAAGACTATAGAACGAATATGTTCAGCTCTCATGTTTGGGAGTTTGGTTTGGTTGTTTTCGAGATACCCAAAAAGAGACGTGGGCCAGTGGATGGCCTGGAGGTTAAGGCAGCCGGATCCCACCGGCAGACTCTTCCGTTCTAACAGGATGTGTGTGCCAGTTACATGAGTGTGGGTGCCCAAATCCCACAAGGAGGAAGAGGGAGGAGACGGGACTGCAGCATGACCATGCCCCATAGGGGCTTTCTCTCTTTCTTCATCTCTCTCTCTCTCTGTCTCCTTCAGACAGTGCACATGCCCTGTGGCAAGAGAGAGAGAGCTGCAAATAGATAGATGAACACAAAGGGTTTCAAGACCTAGAAGAAAGATGAGCTGGAGATACAAAGTTATAATTCGTAAGAGAGGCGGAATGCAAAAAATCAGTTGACCCTACATGATACACAGCACATGGTGCAGAAGGCTGAGGAGTAAGACTGTTCTTGACAGCCCATATTTAGCAAGAGGTCACTTCTCTGACTTGGCCTCTCTTTTGAGGTGCTTAGTGAGTGATGCGTGTGTGGAAGGGGCTTCCTTAGAGCCTAGCATCTGCCTACGGCTGTGTCATCCTGTGGGACAGACGTAGGTAGGAGTAAACAGTAAGGGGTCAAGCTAGGATGATGTGAGGTGGGAGTGGGGAAGGTGTGGGAGCAGGCACCAGGACCAGAGCTGAAATTTAATAACAACAGGATTTTTCCTCCTCAGAGCCAAAATTATAAACCAATCATATATATATATAGTGAGTTTCCTCTGGCCTCCAATATAACAGAGATGTTCAAGTATCTCAACTACAAAGGTACAGTTCAAGTTAAAATTAAAGTGAAACATACAGCGGATCAGCTACAAGTAAACATTCCATGGTGATTTGAAGGATTATTCCAAAGAATCGCAGTTAGTTAGCAGTTTATGAATTAGAAAAATGATGTAACTGCTTGATTGAAGAAAAATGAGTTAAAATTCTTAAAAATTAAAAAAATGTATAAAATTTAATAAAAATTGTCTTAAATTATTTATAGGAAGTTAAATAAAAATAAAACAACATTCTGTAAATTAGAAATAAAGAGGAAATACATACACAGTGTAATATTGTGTGTGAGCCTAGAGTCAGGTGTATATTGCATTTAAAACGAGACTCTAATGGTGATTTTAATTTTGTCTTTGGATCAAAGTATGCTGTTTTAGGGAGGCTAAAACCGAGCCCCACCCCCACCTAAAGCTAGGACTGTGGAGGGACCAATGGACACCGTGTGAGGGTGACAGGGTATTAGAGTAGAGATACTCTGCCTCTCAGCTCAAGAAAGTAGCAGGTGTGATAGTTTGATCAATTGCCTCTTAGGTCTCTTAAAAAAAAACCCAAACAAACAAAAACACAACAATATACCTTGAGAAATTTAAATGTCCTATTCATACAGATGAGGTGAAATCATTACAGTAAAGGGCCAAACCTAAAAAGATATGAATGGGAAGAAATGAACTAAATGAATGACACCCCAGATTGTAAGGAAGAGGCTAGGGCAGTACGTGTGAGGGAGTCCTCTCACAGCTCGCAGAACACGAGCCGTGGTTCTGCAGGTGAGGCAAATGTGCCAAAGGAAGGAAATGCTTACAACTACAATTAAATAATAAATATGTGTTACATAAAAACAGGTGAAGAGACACAGTGAACAAGAAGATAAAGACATAAGACAACAGCAATTGGAAGAAAATGGAAAATCAGTATGTATAAAAAATTAACAGCAATCTTAAAGACAAGGGCCAATAGTTTAAATAAAAACCAAGAATTTCAAAACTCTGTGTGTGTGTATGTGTGTGTGCACACACATATGTGTGTTGGTCACGTGAAGTAGATATTCTGGAGAATTAATCTATAAAATGAAAAATAGTTGTGAAGAAATTTACCAAGATTCAGCACAGAGTGAGAAAAGATAAGAAAATACCAAAAAGAAGTGAAAAGACACAAGGGATTTATAAGATTGCCCAACATGCAAATATTAAAGCGAATGTGGCACATGCATGTAACAGAACACTACCCAGTCATTACAGAGAATGAAATCATGGCTTCTGAGGTAACATGTGTGAGCATGGAGGCCATCACATTAAGAGAAATAAAGCAAGCTCAGAAAAAGATTTTGAATGTTCTCAACACAGTAATGACAAGTTGTTGAAATGATGAATATATTAATTACCTTGAATTAAACTTCACACATTATATTCTTCCTTTGAAAATTGCATTCTAATTCACAAATATGTACAGTTATTATGTCATGTTAAAAATAGATTAATTGGACAACATCAAAAGTAAGATGTTTTGTTTTTCAAGACAGAACCAAGAGTGAACATCTATAATGAGAATAATATTTGCAAATCACATATCTGATAAGAGACTTGATTCTAGAATATAGAGAATTCATACATCTTTATAATAAAAAGGCATGTTTCCAAGCAAATCAGATGCAAACAAACAGAAGTTTATTTATTTTTTTGAAAAAGGTATTTTTGTCATAGGGTGCATGCACTCACTGGAGAGACAGAGAGAGACAGAGAGAAAGAAAGTGAAAAATCACCCCCGAGGGGAGAGGGCCACACTGCAATCCCTTTTCCTCCATTCTCATCTCAGGATTACACCAAGAGTGAGTTTCTAGACCCTAGGTCAGTGACTTGAACCATGGTCAACCATGTGAAAGTCCAGTGACATAACAATTGCACCATCTGCTGGTCCCTAAACAGAAATCTTAAAAGAAGTTAAGAGAAGAAATAAGTTATTTCTGAAAAATAGCTAAGAAAATTGACAGTAGTAAAGTTTTTACACCCAAAGCCTTGGGGAATCAAGTATCCCACATCGGTCAATTATGAGCTGTGTCTTCTAATTTCTATCTGGGAGTGTGAATATTGTGTAGTCTTTACAGTATTGTGAGGATTAAATGGATCTATAAGTATACCCTCGGAATGCTGCCCAGCATACTGAAAGCCACATACCCTCATTTCATCATTGTCTTTATGAGGATGGTTATTAGATGATTACCAGCAGCAACTCAAGCAGCAGACATTGTGCTCACGGTGCTGAGGAAAAATAACTATCAATCAGAAATCTGTTATGAGATGAACTATTTTTAAAAAAAGAGAATTTCCAGAAGGGAGAAAAGACTAGGAAATACTGGCACTCATGGTTTTTATTGAAAAAATTGTGGTGCTGCATTATCCTAAACAACAAAAATAACTCACACCTCCAAAGAAAGAATGGGGATCCAAGATGAAAATATGAGAAAAGAAACTGCTAAATACATGCTGAGTTAATGGACAGCAAGACCAAGTTCACTAGGTGGATGCCCAGGACTCGGGAAAAGCTTTCAGGGATATCGTTGGTTTGCGAAGAAAGAAAACATTATAATCTGCAAAGAGAAAAGGCATATAGGGTGACCTTAAGGCAAGTGAGATGTGAGCTTCCGATGGTCTTCATCCAGCAGAGTCCCATGGACAGTGATTAGCTCTTCCATTGATCGTGCCTGAGAGCATGTGCTAAGTGTTCCTATCAAGGAAGTTCACCCAGGCCTTGGTGTCCAAGGTTTTTACTGGATGTCAGCCTTCTAGGCATGCTGTCTCCAGACATCTCTTCCTACAGTCAGACCGTTACAAAGTGGCTCGGAAATTCAGGCCAGGTATTTACCATGGTCACATTGAACCGTCTACTCAAACCCATACAATGTGACCACAGTCTAACCAATGCAAAACCTTCTTAGCAGGATAACATCCCAAGGCCTTGGAGGTTATCTCCTAGGAGCTACTCAAGGGCTGGTTGTTTCCTTGCAGTACAGAGACTTCAAATTACCCAAGCTTGCTGAGTCAAGCCTTTCTTGTACTCCTGGAATATAATCAACACGAAGGGTAAAGCAAGCAAATGAACACAAAATGGTTCTTCAAAGCAAGAGGCACAAAAAGAACATAAATAATCATCAGGGAGATTGGATTCAATTAAGGACTGACAAAGATAAAATGCATTAAGAGAGAAATCTAATATTTTAACTAACTTGTAAGCCTGAAGAGCATAGACTCAAACACACACACACACACACAAAGCATAAAGAAAATTTCCATTGAGCTGTACTGTTAAGAAAGCTAGACCTTTCCACATGGTGGAATCTCTGGTCCATTGAAGGTTCCAGGTTACTGCTTCTCATTTTCATCTGAATTGCTCACACACATGATTAATTAGACTTAATTCAATTGCATTTAATAGTATTAATTCTTCAATATCTCTAACATTCTTTTTCCTAATTTTGCCTGTTTACCAAGAAATGCATTTGAACACTTAAATTTTATATATGTCTCTTCTCCTTATTCTGTTCATCTTTATGCCTCTGAAGTACTTAGGAAACATACATTCGTAATTGTTATATTTTTCTGGTAAATCAACCCTTTCATCATTATGCAATATCACTGTTTCTTTCTAATAAAGTTTTCAATCTGTAAGTCTCCTTTATCTTTCATTACTATAGACAACACATCTTTAAAATATTTTCGAGATAAAGTTTGCAGACAGATCCAGCTATAGTGGCATACACTGGCAGGCTACTGTGGTCTGCAGGCTGGGACTACCACAGAGGCCTGGGTTTGACTCCTGCTCCAATCCAAAGGCTGGGTGAGGAAGGTGCACCAGTACTCCCATGACTAGAGGGGCTGAATGAAGCAGGAAGATCATGAGCTTGAAGCTGGTCTGAGCACCACAGTGAGACCCTGTCTGAAAAAGGGTTCGGCATGGTGGTGGGAGCCTGTAGTTATAGCTGGGATGCTAAAAATCATGATAGGAAAACCATAACACAGGGAGACCAAATCTGTAAAAACAATTGTACATACCAGAATACACAGAATTTTGGTATGTGTACTAATTTTCTGAGTTGGATAATGTAACACCTGCATGACAAAGAAAGTATTGAGATTCACAACATGTCTACCACCCTAAAAATCTCTAACTTTCTGTGGATAAATACTGTTAGTCATAGACTAGATTTACCTATGTGAAATTTTTTGGAAATGACATTATACTATAAGACCTCTTGAATCTGGCTTCTTTTGCTCAAAAATCTCTTTTGGAGATGTTTTTGTTATAGGGCACGTGCGCTTGCCAGAAAGACAGAGAGAGACAGAGAGATCAAAAATGAGAAATGACCCCGTGGGGGAATGGCTACGCTGCAATCCCTTCTCCTCGGGGTCTTGGGAATACACACACACATGCCTGGCATGAGTTTAAGCCACCAGGTCCAGGACTCGAACCGCAATCAACTACATAGGAGTTCAGCAACATAGCCATTACGCTAACTGCTGGTCCCAACAGGCTGTTTTGAAAATGTATCTGTTGTTTCATTTTCATTGATGGTTTAACAGTGTTCCATTGCATAAATATACAACAATTTGCTTATTCATCTCCCTGAAGAGATAATGTATATCTTTTCAGGTTCTGGCTACTATTAATAAGCTCCTATAAAATTCATATGCTATTATCTTTGTAGACAAATATAGCTCCTACAGGTTAAATGTCTAAACCTAGAATTGCTGGATCTTAGGTTTGCCATATGCTTAATATTTTATGAAACTATTAAACTGTCCCCTTCTTTCACTTCTGTACTTTTAATCTAGCATCATTTTCCTTCTGCCTAATTCCTTTATTATTTATTTTGTATGTGTCTATTCAGATATTCTCATTTTTCACTTGCCTGAAAACATCTTTATTTCACCTTGATTTATAATTAATATTCCCACCAAATTGGCAATTTTCTTTCAGCTGTGTAAAAGTTTATTATATGTTTTGTGACCAGATGGCAGGGCAGTGGCAGTACAGCTAGACTCACCTGGGACAGGGTCTGGGTTCATGTCCTGAAACCTCCATACAAATCCTGGAGGCACATGCACACCTGCCTCTGATCTGTCCCAGTGAGACTGTGCTGGAAGCCATGCTCCAGCCGGGTGAGTGCACAGGAAGGCGACATGGGTGAACAAAGTCAGGCCAAGACCTCAATGCCCCTTAGCATGTTCTCAGCCGGCTACAGCCAGAGTAAACTCAAGACTGCAGCCCTGATGGTCAGGAGTCATGCGTATTTATTATAGAAGGAGTTTTACAGGAGTAGGGTGGGGGAGGGGAAGTGAAAGATTTTACTTCCAAAGGTAAAGCATTCAAAGTATAGGAACAACAATCATAAAACATGATGTCTGTTTTGTTTAGGTATAAACAGTCATAATTCTTAGAATGAGGAAGTCCATTTTTTGGGTGCATTCTCTTCTCAGATCTTGATTACCGGGGAGGGTCTTTGGATGAGAGGGCTCTCAGGAATCTTAATAACCTCAGTCCCAGACCAGCTTGATAACTTCAGTCCCAGATTGGCTTGAGAACTTGAGCTCCAGGTCAGCTTTGAGAAGTTTAGCCTCAGGCTAGGGTTGCAGCAGATTGCTGGTTACAAGGGCCTAGAAATAAATCCTGTCTGGTTTAGTAAAGACAAGGTTAGTATATACTAAAGTGGAATACCTATGGTTATTTCTGGGGTAATCTACAGCTAAGAGGGTGAGTCTAATGTCTACATGGCAAAGGAATGTGGTCTTGTGAGCTGCTTAATGACTGACCTAAAGGTTACTGTGTACTTGGGATCCTCTACGTGCTGCTCTATACTATGGCTGTGGCTTGGGGAATGGCAATCTTCCCTTGTCCTGAGATTAAAGGTGGCTCATGGTCTTTGGGTATCAGCACCTCGTGGATGAGTCCCTGGGCCCCTCCCAGCTACTGAGATTGCTTCACCAATTTAGTAGCTTTAACCTAAACCTTCCTAATGCTTATCTATGTAATCCCCAGTAGGAGAATTGAATGTACCATTCTTTATTGACATTTTCCAGTAGGGTGGGGTGAGTCTAATGGGAGTAATTCCTGTTTGCAGCCACCGCCTTAGTGGCTCCACATTCCTTCAGGTTTATTGTAGAAGTTATAATAAGGCAGGGGGTGTCTTCGTGGGGTACCGAGGTGTGGCAATAAGGCCCATGGCAGAGAAACTGAGTACAGGCCAGGACAGCAACACAATGGAGGATCAGAACCCGTAAAACTCTCTTTGGCAGAATCAAACACACTGTTTAACCTACCTATCAAATTATTAATTTCATTTATTAGAATTGCAAACAGTTCTCCTCAGCCGAGTCCTTACTCTTAGGCATGAGGGGCAGTTCTTTCATACTCAGGTTGTGTTAACTGCATGGTCCCAGCAAGACTGTGGATAGATTGTGATGTGTAGACATCATTGTGGGTGCTGTCTTTATGCCCCCTTCCCCCCTCCCATAGTGGTGGAGATAAATCAACTTTAAAAAAATTATATTGCCCTCTAGTTTGTGTCATTTATATTTTTAAAATGCCTTTACATGTTTAGATACCAGAAACTGTATGGGGGAAAGTGGGTAGTAGAAGGCGAGTGTGTGTCAGACCTTATAAAGGTTTATTTCCAGTTTGCTCAGGGGAGAAACTTTTAACAGACACAAGATTGTATAGCTTCTTGTTGAAAACTATGTACATGGTAATATTTTTTATTTGATCGTCAGGTACTGCATGCACACCTTGACAAACATCATGTGCTATAGAGATGAACAATGATTGAATGTAAACGATGAATCATTAAAAACAACTTTAATTACTCCTCCTTTGAAAATGTTATGTCATTTCTCTATCTACTTTTATAATTTTATTTTGCCTTTAGTTTTCAGTATTTACAATGATGTTCTAGATGCAGCAGTTTTCTTTGTATTAA
Organism: Tupaia belangeri chinensis; assembly: GCF_000334495.1. Classification (NCBI taxonomy): domain Eukaryota; kingdom Metazoa; phylum Chordata; class Mammalia; order Scandentia; family Tupaiidae; genus Tupaia; species Tupaia belangeri. Next base: position 5,160,924 of record NW_006159681.1, on the reverse strand, counting down.
CCCTGCTGTGCATCCACAGTACTTTTCAAATTCTGATGTTTGATATTTGGTCAGTTTTATAATGACTCTGGACACTGTCTTCATCTTCTATTCCATCTTCTTTTTTCTCTATCTGCTATTTTCCTTTTTTCTCTTTCTCTCTATTCAATCTCGCTTTATAATTTTTTTCTTTACCCATATTCTAATCTACTAATTCTCTCTTTGGCAGAATCAAATACACTGTTTAACCTACCTATCAAATTATTAATTTCATTTATTAGAATTTTTATTTTATAATTTTGTTTCACTGTTATTCCTTAGTATAAGTCTCCACCTGTGTCTGTTTTTCTAAATATGTTCATCAAAGTGACTTCATTGTCCCTTTCTTATTATTCGAATCCAAATCACTCAGGGCTGTGTTTTTATTACTCTTTTTTACTGTTAGTTGTTATTTATTTGATTCTATATTCTGAGATGACCGACACATCTTTATTACACTACAGATAACTTTTTTTTTTATTTGGAGAGATTTTTGCAATAGAGAGCATGCGTTCACCAGACAGACAGAGACAGAGAGACAGAAAGCAAGAAATCACCCCCCCCCAGGGGGGATGGCCATGCCGCAATCCCTTCTCCTCCATTCTCCTCTTGGGATCTTGGGCATGCATGCACATGCGCCGGGTGTGAGTTTTAAGCCACTAAGTTCGGGACACAAACCATGGTCGACTACATGGGAGTCCAGCGACATAGCCATTACTCTAACTGCTGGTCCCAGATAACATTTATTTAAAAGTGTACTTTTTTATTGATGTCATCTTTATCCTAAGATGAGTTTACTTTTATCTGGCAGAAAGTTAGTCTGAGCACTCCAACTTGATCAAATGGGGACTGAGATGTGTGTCAGACCTTATAAAAGTTCATTTCCAGTTTGCCCATATTCCTAAGGCACTCATCTCTCTCATTCAGCTGAAGTTCTGTGCTATCTAACCAGAGCCCTTAGTCAAGGGGGTGAGAGAATGGGTCAACTCCTTAACTCTGACACTAGTCAAACCTCTGCTTGCTTTATTCACATCGTTTCTTTTGCTTTCTGATCTTTCATCATCTTGTCCAGCAAAGCTTGGCATGAAGAATCCAATTAACAAAGAAGAAAACCATACTAAATATCAGACTCACTTCTTTGCATTTCATTGTCCCCAAAGAATTAAGATCTTGAACTTTAAAAACACTTGAACTTCAGTGTTTTTTTATTCAGCCATTTGCGAATTTGAAAATAATCTTGGGACTGGTAGATGACATAATGGATACATCACTGAATTTCCACATAGTCAACCGTGGTTCAAGTCCCAGACCTGGCAGCTTAAAATTCATGACAGTTGTGTGTGCGTGCATGCCCAAAATCCTGATAGGAGAATGAAGAAGGGACTGTGATGTGGTCATCCCCCCAGGGGGTTATTTTTCACTTTTCATCTCTCTGACTCTTTTTTATCTCTCTAGTGAGCTCACACACCCTTATAGCAAAAATTTCTCTTAAAAAAAAAAAGAATTCTAAAAAATCTGAACCAAAACTTAAAAAAAAAATATTTTGCCAGAGGATATGTGTGCTCACCAGAGAGAGGCAGAGAGCAAGAGACAGGGAAAATGAGAAACCACCTCCCATGGGGCATGGTCAAGCCACAATTCCTTTTCCTCCATTTCTCCCTCCTTTCAGAAGTTGAGGCACACACACATGGCCAGCATGGTTTTCAAGTCATCAGATCCAGAGCATGACTGTGTGGTCAGCGACTGGGCATCCATGTCCCACAACCATAGGCTTACCCATGAACTATTACTTTCTACTTAGCCTACTACTCACAAATCAGGAGGAAGTTGGCAGATATTATGTCAATGTTTCCTTCTCTCCAGGATTTGTTTCATCTTCTTTAAATTGTATGGGTTGTTTTCTGATGTTTTGAAATACATTTGAGCTTTTGTTTCCTACAGAGTTTCACTGTGTTCTGATCCTCTGCTTCAACTCCTGATAGAAGTACAGGCATGTACCACTGCACCAGATCTTCTTAGACAGCATCTCGCTTTGCTGCCCAGGCCAATCTCTAGCTCAGGATCCTCTGCCTCAGCCTCCCTAGTCACTAGGATTACAGGCACATGCCACTGCACCCAACCATTAGGTATACTGGGAACCCAGCTGGGTCTGACATGTGGTTCTGCCTACAGAGCATACGCCACACCTGCACCAAACACATGAGTTTCATATTTTATGCAGGTTGTGTGGTTAGTTGTTGAAGGTTAGTGTGAGAGAAACCACCCTGTTAGAACAGAATGTGGAAATCTAGTTCATCTGAACCAGTGAACCATCGGTGCTTGCCCTTGTCCTCCAAGCCTGGAAATACCCTAAATTTTCTTCACTTTTGCAGGATCCACTTTCAAATTACCCATCTGCTGTCTATGCTAACCCCAACCTGTTCTCTGCCATATCTTGTTCTGCAGCCTTTGAAACTTTTCTAATGTTGCTTTTAACTTCAATTGGTTCAGACAACATTTGACAGACTATCAATGAAACACATTTCTCTTCATTCTAAGTATCTTCGAAGTTTCTCCAGCCCTTTCTTTCTCAGTCACTCTGTATATTAGTTTCCATTAATCTTCATTACTGACATTCAGTTATCTGAATTTTCTAATATGACATTATAGATTAATCAACCTTCCCTTAGAGGAAGAACACTCTGGCCTAAGGATTTGGTGACAAAATAGCACTTTGGAAACTCAATTTTGATTATAATAACTTCTGCTTAAAATGAAAGTCTTCGGTGTCATCTTCCCTTCTGCTCTGTAAGGCTGACTCTTGGCAACATCTTTATAGGGTTAGCGAATCACATTCCAGGATATGCCTAACTTGATCGGTTCCACTCCCTGTTCATGCACGTGATTAGCATTCTGGCCGTAGCTGGTAATACCAAGTTGCAATACAACTCTCCGTTGTATTGGGGTCTGAGAGGAGATACCACCACACTTCTAATTCTTCACTTGATTCCGCCTCAATTTATGATGCAGGTCATGTCTAGTAAGTGTATGTAGAATTGGGTTAAGCTTATTTATTATTTTCTTCCATAAAAGAAACAGAGAAAAAGAGAGAGAGAATGCACCCCAACAGAATTTAAACTCCACAATCTACTACCACTTTCAGCCATTCTTGGATAAAGGTACACACACATGTGCAACGTATTCAGGGAGGTCTCTGGACTTGAAAGTAGAACTTTCCCATGTGAGTCAGCCTTGCAAAGCGTTACTTTTCCTTTAGCCCACTTCTAGAATTTATGAATGCCTGATGATACATCGAGAGAGAGTGTACTTCCTTTTACCAGTCTTATAGCACAATTTGCCTAAGTAGTCTAGTCAGGGATTTTTATATTTTTCTTCAATAAATGACTTTCTTCATTTATTAATAATTAACATGTATTATGCATGAGTAGACAGTTTTTATTCATTAACCTGCCTGAACTGCAATACTGGCAGAGAGAGAATAGCTGCTTCTATTTGTTTTTCTGTCAAAAGTTTCTTAAAAATGAGGTGGATACAATCAGGTCTTTTATCCCTTTCAGGATCTGGATTTGAGACTGTGCCCTTCAATAAGAAGAACTATAGAGTGAGTTTAAAAATAACTGAAATAACTAAACTGTTACTAATATCAGTAATAGTGATGATAATATTTCTTAGTGTAAAGCCGATTACAATCTTGGAAATCATAATATAAATGTGGCTTTAGAAAATACAATCAGAAAAGGACATGATGAGCAGAAAAGCAAAACTTTATAGGAAAATCAACATATTTAAGTAACGTTCTCTTATTAACTTATTAACTTCTATTTTCTTCAGCTCCTTGGGTTACTAACATGATTTGTACTTAGTTTATTTCGGGAGTAACCGATTCATAGAACAAGAGCCATGACAAATCCCTAATGTACTTCTTTCTTTCAGAGAGAGTGTCACTATTTCTTTACTAAGTGCAGTTCACTCATATTGATCATGTATACTCACTGAGCTTTCATAGTTGTTTTCTTTCTACTTCGTTGCTGCTCTCCAGCACCCTCTCAGCTAAGAAAATAGATCCTCTGCTCTGGGCACCACCAGGTAACTTCAATGGGGCCATCATGCCTAGACATATTTAGTAAATATAAATTTTAGATGAAATGATTTTGTATATAGTGCATCTTTAGAAATATTTAGTTATGTACATACACATGTCTGTACATCACTGGGTGATCTAACTGCTGGAACTGGACAGATTCACTGCCAGCAGGCAGCTCTCATGAGCTACCAGCGAGGTCCCACTGGGGATCCAGTCCAGACACATGCTGACATTTTCACTTACTTTGCTTTAATGGGCTGTTGGTAAGCACTCTCTGCCTTCTCCATCTTCTTTGGAATGACAGGAAGTGAAGGTGCAAGCTGTTGCCTTCTCTAGAAGGATCTTGCATTGGATCATCTTCTCAGCACGATGTGGGCATTTGTTCAACTGTGCTGAAGATTGTATAGGCAGAGTCTCTTCATGTGGAGGAGAGACAGGCTAGCTAAAAGTAACCAAGTCAGATCTGTATTCCAAACTCCTGGCTTTGTTCATGAGAAACTGGTCAGAAAAATCAAACTACTTTTCCAAGGTTTTCAATCAATCAGTGAACCCGATTTCTTCAAAAAGAAATTCTCCCTTCTCATTGCTAGATTGATGCTTCCCACGCAATGCTCCATGTAGTCTACAAGATCAGCTATGTCAGGAAAAAACATGAATCTCAGTACATCTGCAAGGCAGCCTTCAGTTTCCAGACCATATTTTATTCAATACTAACAAAATCTAAAAGGAAGAAATATTGTACCTTTATAAAAAAATTATTAAAACCAAGTTTCTTTAGTCACAGTATTATAGAATCTGATGATTTCTGGACTCATGTGGGAGGTGGAGGGCCGTGGGATGCTTAGAGCAATTGCACGTCACGGCCACTGGGGCATACTGACTGCAAACTCGGCTGACACGGGGCCGTCGGTGTTGCTATTGTCAGCGCAGATAAAACACTTCCTCTTGGCTGGTGGATTTTGGAGTCCTTTCACGAAACCAGATGGGTTCTAATTAATGCAGTGGCTGTACACAAGCCTACTTCTTTCCATTCCTAACTGGCAGCCCGAGATCCATTTGGGATTTACTTAATGAGTCTATTCCGGGCAGCTACCATTTACATGAACTCTATGGTATGACTAGGGGCATCATTGAGAAGGCTGTTAAAATTTAGGAGAGAATGACAAACTCTCAATTCTCTGCATCTTTAGACTCTTCAAATTTAGGATTCATTTCTAAAAAGAAGAATAATGTACCAAATATCACTGGAGTCTCCTCACCTTCAGAGTGGTACCAGATTGCATTCCACCCTTTTTTCTTGAAGAACATGATCTCGATTCTGTTCAGAGTGTCAGGGTTTCTGGTTCCGTGTACCTGCCCAGGTAGGCATGGCCATGTGGACCAGTACTAATCAGCTGAGTGGGAACTCTATCTAGGAAGGCTTTGATTAAAAGAGGTCTCAGCTGGCTCATGTTTTCTGCCTTCTCTCCTTCCCCTTAGCCTATAGACATGGCATCTAAAGTGGAAGTGGTTATCTAGATTTCATGAAGATAAAATGTCCTCGATAAGAATGACAGAGCAGAAAATCACACGGAGTTTGACACAGGATGGCCTTGTAATCTACGCATCACCCTGGACTGTCCACTGGCCTAAGAACTCAAGTACTGTTTAGCTAAGCAGTGCCTATCGAGACCCCGGCCCTATGAGTTTCCAAAGCCCTCTCTGGAATTTTTGTCTGTTTTGTCAAAAAAAAAAAAAAAAAAACAACTCATATTTTAATACCTTTACTCACCTGTAGTAATGAGTTTGCCCTCTGTCATGGAAATACAGGTGGAAAACTCTGGCCCCACACTGTTCATGCTGTGCACACACAATTGCTTCACACACTGCAATTGCGTGTCAGTAGACTGCTGAACAGCAGGACACAGGACTCAGCACACTTTTGAAGTCACATGACAGGAATTTTAAATTTGTTCAACCTCCTGGACAAAAGGGTGATTTTCTTGACATTATTCCATGTAACTCCTAGAAGATCCACCCTTCTATGGACCGTTTCTGTCTCTCTAATCTCACTCTTACGTTCTTACAGAACTGCTCTTTGAAAGCATAAAAGGAAACCCTCTCAATCTCTTAAAGATCAGTTTCATTTTTCTAAAAGTTTATTTCTTCTATAAGCAAGAGTGACGGGGGGAGGTGGGGCAACATCCCAACAGGGTTTCAACATTGCGACCCAAGCCCCCACCTCAGCCAGCCCCAGGTGATGGGCCCCTATATGCCAAGTGTGCTCAGGGAGGTCTCCAGACGCAAACCGAGGACCGTCCTGTGTGAGTCAGACTTGTGGAGCTTTGTGTTACTCCATGCCACTGTCTGGCCACCTTCTGAGAAACCATTTGTACTTCCTGAAGTCTTCATAACAACACAAGGGCTGGCTTTCTACTTCAGCTGTGTATTAGGGATTTATTTGCTTATTTTGTTTATTCTTAAAATGTTATTGTTATTATGCTAAGAGAAATGTTGGTAGCACTTATTAAGCTATTAAAATTGATTTTATTTTGGGACCAGCAGTTAGCATAATGGCTATGTCACTGAACTCCCATGTAGTTGACCATGGTTCGAGTCCTGGACACGGTGGCTTAAACTCACGTTGGGTGCATGTGTGTGCATGCCCAAGATCCCGAGAGGAGAATGGAGGAGAAGGGATTGCAGTGTGGTCATCCCCCCTGGGTGGGGGGGTGATTTCTTGCTTTCTATCTCTCTGTCTCTCTTTGTCTTTCTGGAGAGCACACGTGCCCTATAGCAAATACCTCTCCAAAAAGAAAGAATTGATTTCATTTTGTTTTAAGAAATAATTTATTATTCATATTAAGACAAATGTATGCCTATAAAACATCATGCTCTGTGAGCTTTAGTCACTGAGTTTTTACTTTAAAGGGCTGATACATGTTTTTAGAAATGGCTCCTAAAATATCACTAGAATATTGGAAAAGATTTTGAAGAGTCAGCAGACTAATCAGACAGCCCTGGAATGTCATTCACTTGTTGGGAAACCACTTGACATCTTTGAATTGCATTGATTTTTCATCTCTTGAGCAGAAAGTATGGCACTATGGTCATTATATGGCTTCACAGATTAATGAGATTATAAACATTGGCTGTCTGAGACAACAAACACATACACATCTAAAGACTTCTTGTGATGATTCTCTAGTGAGAAAGAAGACAAATTTTAGTTTGTAGAGTTGTAGACTCCATATTTTAACCAAACCTAGATCTTTTTATTGTTTTGTTTTTTTTGGAGAGGTTTTTGCTCTAGGGCGTGTGTGCTCGCCAGACAGACAGAGAGAAACAGAGAGCTATAGAGAAATAAAGCGAGAAATCACCCCCCAGGGGTGATGGTCACACCGCAATCCCTTCTCCTCCATTCTCTTCTCGGGATCTTGGGCACACACATGCACCCTGTGTGAGTTTAAGCCACCAGGTTCAGGACGCAAACCACAGTTGACTACATGGGAGTCCAGCGACATAGCCATTACGCTAACTGCTGGTCCCCAAACCTAGATCTTAATTGTGAAATTGTACTTAAAGTTTGGCCTAATTTTAAGTCTTCTCTATGTATTAATTCAGGACACGAACTTGTTAACCCAGGTAGTGATCATTTCAGCACCGAGCAGCAAGTGACTAAGAGCAATCATTGCTATAATGTAACACCAAGGCCGAGGTTACTCTCAAAGACCCCAGGCAGACTGTAACACGGTAAATGGGTCAGCTAGTCTGCTATCACCAGCACCTCAGTGGTACTGTGGCTTCATGATAGCTCCTTCTCCTTCCTCTGCTGGTGAAATTAGCTGAAGTGGGCTGAAGTGAGAGAGCACAGATGAGAAGAGGTGGTTAGTGGCAGAGCGTGGAATGCAGCTGACAGTCATTACCCCAGAGGAGCACTCCCCACCCAAAGACACCATCCAGAACAAAGCCAGAAAGGTTTCCTGTGCAAATTTCAGAGTATTCACAACCATGTGCTGAGAACACCTATCACATGAACCCTCTGGAAGGGCTGAGCTTTTACATTTTAGAGTTGGTGTCCGAGTTCTGTTATTATCCCAAGTGGAGATGTGCCTTTGCTTTCTTTTGTTTAGTTCCCGGAAATGATGAACAATCAAGCAGACAAAACTAGGTAAAAGTCGATCACGCTTGCTAACTTGAACAAGAAAGAAAAATTCAATTTCAGCTTAGAGAGTCTTCTGATTAGGTAAGTTAATGTTTTTTGCCTCTTCTATTCAGTTATTTTGGTAGGCAACCTAGAGTTGGTCTGTATTTGAAAGGTATTGTTGCTTTAGGAAACAATATTGGATTAAAATCCTTCTCATATAAAGAACATGTATCAGTGTGGTCACATATATCCTTCACCTCCTACAGAAAGGGTTTTTTCATTCCAGTAACACATGTTAAAATGATACACAGAAATAGTTTAAAATATAGAGAACATTGACTATTTCATAGTTTATTTCTCAAAAGGTACACCTTGGGGACAGTATGTGGTGTGGAGGTTAAGGTGACTGCATCCCATATGGCCAACTGAGGAGTTTAAGTTCCAGATCAGGTGGCTTGAAAATCACACCAGGCATGTGTGTATGTCTGCCCAAAATTCTGAGAAGAGAATTGGAGAGTGGATTGTGGCATGGCCATCACTCCATTGGGTGATTTCTTACGTTTGCTCTCCCTCTGTCTCTCTCTGTCCAGTCCCCATGGCCTACAGCAAACAAACGGTAAAATGTACCCCTACAGCATAGTGCCATGTGGCGATAGACACCTCAATATCATGGAGACACTATCCGCCTCTCACAGAAATAGGAATATATAAAAGAAATGGAGGGACCAGCAGTTAGTGTAATGGCTATGTCAATGTCACTGAACTTCCATGTAGTCGACCACTGTTTGAGTCCCAGACCCAGTGGCTTAAACTCACGCTGGGCACGTGTGCGTGTGTGCCCAAGATCCCAAGAGGAGAATCGAGGAGAAGGGATTGTGGCATGGCCATCCTCCCTGGGGAGTGAATTTTTGCTTTCTTTCTCTCCCTGTCTTTCAGGTGAGTGCACATGCCCTATAGCAAAAACCTCTCCAAAAATAAAAAATAAAATAATGCAAGAAATGGACATAAAAAGAAATAAAAATTTAAAAAAGAATTCTTCATGAAAGAAGTTTTTCTAAAAATAGTTTAATAATGCACACATATCTACATTTTACATATTTTAAAAATAAATTTTAGAAATACATTGAAAGATTGCCTTGCTCTTTTTAAAGAATTACATGTAAAACTTTCAGTTACAGACTTTAAAAATAACCATATGTTGAAATTGCTACAGCATTCTATTACTTAGATATATAAGACAGCGTAATCATATGATTTTTTTCTTACTGTATGCTATGGAAGCATTCAACAAGTTACAGGCATTAGTCTATTTAACACTCAGAGCAACCTTTTGAAATAGGTATTATTATTTTTCCCATTTTAAAGATAACTGTTCTGAGGCTTAGAATGATTGAGAATCTTGCCAAAGATTACTCTACTGAGATTAGATCGCATGTCTTTAACTTCAAAGCTCACATTTTTAACAACGTTGATGGTCTCCTACAAGATCCTGCTTATTTTATTTCCTTTTATTCCTTTAATACAAAATTTTAATCTTTGTGCTTCTGACTAATTCTTTGCTTTATGTTTTTAGAATTGCTGTCTGGAGTTTATATTATTAGAGCTTTAAAGCACTTGCCCTCAACCTTTTAGGCACCAAGGATCGGTTTCTTGGAAGACTTTTTTTTCACAGACTGGGGACAAGGGTGATGGTTTGGGGATGATTCAAGTGCGTTATATTTATTATGCACTTTATTTCTATTATTACTCTGTAATATGTAGTAGAATAATTACACAAGTCACCATAAGGAGCATGCAGCCTAGTCCCTCACCAGTGCAGTCCATGGCAGATTCTGCTTTCATGGGAGTTGAATGCCCTGCTGACCTGGCAGAAGGCGAGCTCAGACGATAACGGCAGGGTCCAGGAGTGACTGTTGACACGATGATGCTTCTCTGGCTCACCCATCACTCACTTCCTGCTGTGCAGTCCAGTAGGAGTCTGAGGCCTGGATCTCGACCCTTGTTTTAAGGTATTTTTCTTTAACACAAATAACAATCTTGACAGAGATAGATCATTGTCCTTGCATTCGAAAGTGACTTGCTTTGTAGGAATTCTTGGTGTGTGATGGGACCGACCTTTCTGTCTTAAATCAGTGCATATCCTTTCGGTTAAAGAGATGGGTCAGGAGAGGGCATCTGTGGTTGTAATTCTCCTCTCTTGACTTACAAGCTGTTAAGTATCTTTGTGTGTAGTGAGCCACTTAGGTTTTACATCTATTCCAGCTGATGATTTGAGATTTTCCAATCTAATAAAGTGCCAAAAAGTTAGTAAGCCCAATTTAACCTAGGTTCTAAAATATTTTTGTGAGGAAACCTCAGCTTTATAACTGATTCAGGGTCTTCCTGTACCAACGGAGATGAGTACACATTTATATACACCCCAGCAGAATGTTGTAAGGCAGCGGCTCACTGCCTTCCCAGGTCCAGGGATGGGCTTTGTTGAAGATAACCCCTCCCTGGATGGGAGGGGTGGGGAGTAGGGCAGGCTGGACCCAGGGTGGCCCAAGCGCACCACACCCACCACGCACCTCATTTCCATCACTACCACGTTGCCAAATACAATGAAATAGTCACACAACAATAGCATCTGTGCTCTGGTAAGAATCCAATCACTGCTGATCCAACAGGGGACAGAGGCTGGACAGCAATGCCAGAACTGGGAGAGGCTGTAAGTACAGACAAAGCCTTGCTTGCCTGCCCACATCCAACCTCCCTGCTGCTCACCTGGGCCTGCAAAAGGCCACGGATCAGCACCAGTCCATGGCCTGGGACTTGGGGAACCCTGTTGTAAATGATCAATTATAAGCATGTATGTCATTACATGAACAGTAATCATTAAGATTCCTTAAACCTCCTCTCTTCAGGCCAGAGGACAAAGGCAATGAGCTAAGCACCTGATGGGGAGAGAGTTTGAAAATCCTCACTCAGGTGTGCTTTCTAATGGAACTCAAGAAGAAGAAGACATGTTACAAACATTTTAAAAGGATGACTGGTTCAAAGCCTGCCATTGACTACTGAGTATCGTTTCTTTTTATGTCATCATTATGGTGGTTCCTGCAGTCTTTCCCATCCTCCAACACTCCTCTCACCCACTCCTCTCCAGTCAGAATGGTCTCTGCCGTTACTCAAATAGTAACTCTTGCAGTCTGCCTGCTCTATCCTTCCCCAACACACCCAGATGGTAGGCTCCTCTACCCCACACTGGCACTTTTTTTTTAACCCTTCACATTGTTTTTGTTTTCACGTGGCAATCATGACCCCTTAGCACATTCTATATGGTGATTTATTACCTGTCATCCCACCCTATAAAGGCAAGCTCTGTGAGAGGAGAGAATGCCTTTTCATTGATGTATTTTCACCGAAATGGTGCTTTTCATGTGAGAGTCACTCACCAAATGCATGTTGACTAAACGGTCAAATAAATGGGTATAATTCTGTATTATACAGCCTTCAGTCTTTGTTCCTGAAGTTTTTGCTTTGAATCATCATTGATATGCTCTACATTTAACTTGATAATCATAAGATAGAGGAAGCTCATTTTCTTCAGAAATACAAAACCAATATACTTCAAGAGAATAAAATGTAAGCTTAATTATAAACATCTGAAGGGAGGGATATAGACACATATCTCTGATCTATCATTAACTTTGTCAGGCATGTATGAGCTTATTTCAAGTGTTTGAGGATACACAGAGGATACTCAGGGTAAATTTAAGCTTTAGATTGACTTCAGTTTCAATCTAAATAAGACTTTCACCAGCAGATTGCTGTGTGAACTATCAATCAGGGAAAAATAATGGCTGCTAAATTGTTTCTCATGACAGTTTATCAAATAAGGCCATTTTCAGACATCTGGCAAATGATGGATATGTATAGTGTCCACCATGGGTTAGTTCTCCTTCTCCCTAAAGCAGACATTTAACTTTCTGCTGGTCCATAAAATCTGACTAATATTTCAAACACAAGTTTGAAATATTTCAGTCTAGCTAAGTGACCCCTAGGTCACTTTGCACATACATGTGCTGTCGATCAAGCTTGAAAGGCACTTTTGCCTGGTTACCTGCTACTTCGCTCTTGTTCTTGTTGTGTCTTTTCAGTAGTGATTTCCTTATTTGCTCTTGAACATCCTTATCTCCAACAGTCTCATCAATATTAGTATTTTGGGGCCAGCAGGTGGTGTGGAGGTTGGGGCACTGGACTCCCACATGGTCAACTGTGGTTCTAGTCCCAGGCCCAGCCGCTTGAGAATCATGCCAGGCATGTGTACATGCATGTCTAAATCCTGACGGAAGAATGGAGGAGAAGGAATTGCAGTGTGGCCACCACCCTCACAGGGGAGATTTCTCACTTTTCCTCTCTCTGTCTCTCTCCCATGAGTACAGGTGACTTTAGGGCAAAAATGCAAAAAAAAAAAAAAAAAAAAAGGGTAGTGTGGCTAAGGACTCCCATATCCCCCCCCCACCCCACTGTTTCACCGTAAATTTTTCACAAATGCCAGGTTTTTAATCTCATGTGGCAGCAATGACTGAATAAGAGGATGGGTCGAAGGGTGTTCTAACTCTCCCTGTGGTGTTGGTTACACAGATGTGTGTCCACAGAGAAGCTGGCAGATGCCACCTTCATCCAGGAATGAGAGGGAACATCACCAGACATGGGACAAATCTAACCTGAGAAGTCGCAACAGGGGAAAGCATAGCCTCACTTTGTGCAATACTTGTTTCAAATGAATAAGCTTATTTATTTATTTACTAATTTATCCAAAGAGTTTATTTCTTCTATAAGTGAGAGAGACGAAACAGAGGAACAGAGAGACAGCACCACCGATAGGGTCTGGATGCCACAATCTACCCTTGCCAGTGCAGGGTCACAGGCACACGGGTGCCCAGCATACACAGGAGGTCTCCAGCTGCACTCCTGGACCCCATGCTGGTCAGCCATGCAGAGCATCGTGTTTTACCCTATGCCATGCTTCAGGCTCAGAGATACATTATGTGAATCGAATCATGTGAAAACATTATAGGAAATAACTGAGATGATTTTCAAAAACGTCAAAGTCATAAATGTCAAGGAAAGACTGAAGAATAGACATGACATTAACTTTAAGACACAATTCTCATCTGGATCTTTTTGTTATGAAGATTGCTATTAAAACTACAGGAAAAATTTCAATGGAGCCAGGTTAGAGTAGCAGTGTGGCTTTTTATTTCTTGCTTTTGCTGATTGCTTTGTGAGCTTGTAGGAGAAGGTCCTCAATTGTAGGAAATATACATGATTATACTTGAAATGAAGAACATGTTGACAACCTTTTCTGGAATAGTTTAGGGGGGAGGTTTTAGTTTTTTTGTTTGTTTGTTTGTTTTCTGTACTTAAAATTTGTCTGTTAAATTTGAGATTTCTGAAATAAAAATAACTAATAAGGGTTTTAATTTTCCTGAATGATATATAGATAAAGTCATCAAAAGAAATAAGTTGTATAGTACTGGAATAACATTTATGTCTCTGCAAAGTCCTGCCTCCTCTGTGCAGAATGTATTTGTGAAATGGAATAGCAGAGGGACCGTAGCACCTCTACCAGGTTCTGACCCCTAGGAAAGTCAGTCTGATTCTCCTCCGCAAGAAAATCCCCTCATGGCGGCCTTGCCCTTGCTGACAGTGCCCTGGGCCACACGTTTAAGCTGCGTGGCCAAATGTGGAGCATTTCTGGGAAGCACCAAGACCAGATAGAAAGCCACCATCAGCAAAATAGGGGCTGACTGGTGTGTTAAACAGAACCAGCAGGAGGTGTATATGTATGAGGTCTTCAAACATTTATAGAAATATATATTATGAAAAAGATATGCCTGGGGACCAGTGGACTGAGTGGTGGTTGAGGTGGATTTCCATATGGGTGACCATAGTTTAAGTCCTGGACCTGTTGGCTTGCTTTCCCACTTTTGCTCATTCACTCTTTCTCTCTCTCTCTCTCTCTTTCTCTCTCTCTCTCTGGCAAGCACATGTGCTCTATAGTAAAATAAAAAATAGTCATGATGATAAATACATTTTAATAAATAATTATAAAAAAGATATGCATGGATTTCAATATTTTTGCATACAAATAAACTTGGGCTCTAATTCCATTTCCTATGAACGTGCTGAAGTCCCCTCATAGATATATGAGAGAATGAATATTTATCCTCTATTTACATGGAGAGATACTCTTTATTCATTAAGTTAGAAAGTAAGTGTATATAATTTGCATTAAATGCATAAGTATATATATTTTTGTGTGTATAATTGCATGGGAAAAAAGAAGGTGCATACACATCAAAGGCTTAAGATTGTGACATTTATAGTAATCAAATGTTTTCCTGTTAATAATATGTTTGGTTCTCATTCTGTTTTCTTTTTTGCAGGTAATTTGTGCTTACCTGTCATGACTTTGGGGGAAAAACAAATAAAAATAAGAATAATATAGCAAAATAAACATTAACAAGTAAAATGATATCCACTTAACACATATACCCTGTTTCTACTTTTAAATATTATCTATATTTTAATGATGTTTTAGTTTTAATCAATAATAACTTAAAAACAACAAGGGTCCCTCTAGCAAAAATCTCTCAAAAAAAAAAAGGTATTTGCCTTTATCTCTGAGCCAGTCTTGTCGCACTTTCATCTTTTCTATTACTACACAAGATACAAAATAAGAATTGCAAAACATACCTACTAGCAAATGCGCCTGTGTTCGGAGAAAATAACATTCCGTACAGTTTAGGGTGGGAAATTTGCAGCGTGGGTTGCAGACAGCTTTTCCAGCATGTAGGCTGCAATAACTTCCTAGCTTTGTAGCAAGAACCCAGCTAACTCCATAGCCTTGGCCACCTGTGGCAACTCTCAACGTTCATTAATTTTCAGAAACACACTTTGCTCAGCAAGTGCAGACTCCCTCAAGTGGTGTATGCTACTGCTCAGCAGTGTCCTCTCGTGGCTATTTTAAGTATGGTCATCTTCTCATCGCTTTTTCCCTTGAGACACTTTCCTCTTTCTCTGATTCCAGCCTGCTTTGTCTCTGTGCATCTGTCTTGCTGGTTCCGTCGACAACTGAGAGATTCTGGTAGATAATACTTTAAAAAGCTGCATTATCATTGTATGCCATAAATCATCACATGAACACAGTGTGTTGTTATTATGACAGTAAGATGCCATTTGATTTCTTAATTCATTATTGGCATCCAGTGGGCTTGGGGAAGGCCTGGCTGCCTTGCTCTCGCGAAACACCAACTTTCAGCCAATAATGGTGTACGTAGGAGACCTCTGGCTATGGAGCGATGGTGTGAGCTTACAATTTGGGGCTCGGCCGCAGTAGAGCAGTGATGGTGCACCACTTTGTGATTCCGAAGCTTGTGGAAGAAGAGACTGTGGTTCCCACGTGGCCCATGCACACAGGGTGTGTACATCTTGGGAAGCTGCGGGAGGGCTGCAGGCAAGACCATGCTCAGGGTGCCTCTTTCTTGCTCCCTCTCTGTTATCTGTCTCATGAAAAAAAAAAAAAAAAAGTAGACTTAAAACAGAGTAGACTTACATTAGGATATATTTTTATCTGTGTATCTATAGCTCTTCATGGAAAATAAATATTATGAAAAAGAATATGTATGGATTCTGTAAGCATCTTGCACCAACATAAACTCACACTTTAATTCTACTTTTCTGCCAACTTTTTGATATCTCTCAGACTTCTATTCTTTGTAATAGAGTCACAGCCCCAGGTACAGTTGCTAATCATTTCGCTCTATATTTTATTAAGTATAAGTACTACGGAAGCACTTAGAATTATTGCACTGATCTCATTAACTCAGCTGAACAATCGGCTAAGCAAAACAATAATACTTTCCTAGGTCTTCCTGATCAGATTCAAAAAGACAGGCCAAACTTTTGGGATAATGTAATTTTTCCTGTACTACAAGTGTATTATGACCACTCTGGTTTCTGAGAAATTTAGTTCCACCATGACAGCTCTCACAGCTGAATGTCTCTCCCCCACAAAATTAAACCAAGAACCTGAACCTTGCTTTATGCAATGCCATGCCCCTGAACTATTCAACCTGCATCAAATGGTATTTTAAGGGTACTCAGGGAAATCATGTTTGCAAGAAACAAATGATGAGTTTTCTTTTAATGTCCCTATCTGCTAAGTTATGTGCTCACTTAAATTTAGGTTTTGTTAAATCTTAAGTTTTCTGTCAAAATAGCTTATATTTTGAGGTCCAGTTGGTGCCAGCCTCCAGAATTTATTCAGGATGATGCTAAATGTCTCGCGCTATACTAGGGCATTTAATAAGTGGTGGGGCGTCACCACTTTCAACGTTATCTTCATGAGGAACTCACTCCCAACCTGGTGCCTGCATTGGCGTTGCCATGATTCTCGACATGAACGTTCACTGCTGCTGGGCAGTGGAGCCCAGTAACACTTCAGAAGAAGCAGCATTTCAGTCCACGCTCAAGGCGGGAAGCTTTCTGCAGGTGAATGGAGAAAGGGTCACCAGGGAGACACAGAGAAAAGTGTGCAGTTGACAAGAAAATCTGTGTTCAGGTCATCTTACCTGGATTGTGGTGCACATGGGTGGGGCTGGAAGCATCCTGACAGCCATGCTAAAGAATACGAACCTCATTTACAGGCCATTAGAGGAGGAAGGGTGAGGCCAGAGACACTGAATGAACATAAGGTCAGAGCATCAGAGTTTTGATTTAAGGGAATCATTTTCCAAACTACTTGTAAAATAGTTAGAACTGGGAGAGTTAAATGTGTGGGTCCCAAGGAGAGAGAGCTTTGAGAATAACAGCAGCTCTGTGTTCTTATTCTTCATTGTTCAGGATGCAGTGCCACAGGTGTGATGTTAGATTCTTGTAGCATTTTATCACCGAGAAAACTGATGCCCAGAGAAGTGTTCAAGTGCTTGCAAGAAGTCATAGTATGGTTAGTAGCTGTTCTGGACTTAGAATATAGATCCAGGGGCCAGCAGGCAGTGTAGGGGTTAAGACACTGGACTCCCACATGGCTAATCACGGTTTGAGTCCTGGGCTCCCGAGAGGAGAAGGGAGGGAAAGGAGAAGGGATTGAAGCATGGCCATCTCCTCTGGGTGGTGATTTCTCATTTCACCCCTCTTTCTCTCTGTCTGTTTCTGGCAAGCCCATACACTCAATGGCAAAAACCTTAAAAGAAATTATCGTCTATAAAATCAAATAATCGAATTCTACCCAATACTTTTTTTTTTTTTGCTAGATTATCCCTGTCCAGGTGAGAGAGCTCTAAATCTCACTGAACACTTGCACTAGAGTTGGAGGGAGTTTACAGCTGAAGACAATTCTGAACTACCCTGTTCACAAGACCTTGTGTCACGTAAGAATTTAACTTGCTGTTAAGCTTAGCAGGTTATACTTTAACACGTACAACATGCACACGTGTAGATAGAAATGTCAAGCCTGATAACATAAAAAGCTGGTCACCATGAGTCAGTTTCCCTGCCTGTGACACTGAGGGCATGGTGTGTAATGATGACCCCATGTCTGGCAGACGATCCACAACTCCTGAAATGTTCCCACATGTATTGTCTACCATTTCCTTTCTTAGTTCAAAAATGTTGGCCAGCACTTTGATTTACTATTGTTGGTACAAAACAAACACACAAACAAAAACGAGCCTGGGGAAGAGGTCATGGCTGTCAAAAGTGATGGCTAATAGTGTTGTAATAATGTGTAGCAAACCGAGTGACTGAACAACAGAAATTCATTATTTTGATTTCTGGAAACAGTAAGTCCAGAGTCATAATGTCAGCAGGGCAGGTATCCATGTGACTGCATCCACATTCTCCTTTTTATAAGAACACAGTCGTGTGGGATCAGGGCCCACTCTAAAGACTTCATTACCTCTCTCTCTGTCTCTCTTTTTTTTTTTTTTTTTTTAAGAGAAGGAGAGATTTTTGCTATAGGGCACATGCACTTACCAGAGAAATAGAGAGAGACAGAGAGACAGAAAGTGAAAAATTACTCCCCAGGGAGTATGACCACGCCACAATCCTTTCTATTCCATTCTCCTCTTGGGATTTTGGGCATGCACATTCACGTGCCTGACATGTGTTTCAAGGCTCCAGGTCTGGGACTTTATGATCAGCTATGAGGGAGTCCAGCACCTTAACCGCTGTGCAACCTGCTGGCCCAATGTCATTACCTCTTGAAAGACCCTGTCTACAGGGAAAGCCAGTGGTGTGGTGGTCAAGGTACCTGGAACCCACATGGCCAACTGTCCAGTTGAAGTCCCAAACCCTGCCATTTGAGGAATAAGCCAGGTGCTTGTGCATGTCCAAAATCCTAAGAGGAGACTAGAAGAGAAGATTACAGGACCATCATCCTCCATGGAGAAGGTGCATTCTCACATTCCCTCTCTCTCTCTTTCTGGTTTTCTCTGGTAAGTACACATGCCCTTTAGACATAAATAAATAAATAATAAATAAATAAAAATAGTCTCACATTCTGAGGTGTTGGTTATTAGGTTTACAACAACACAAATTTTATAGAATACAATTTTTCCTATAAAACATAGGTTGAAAACATTAAAATACCTAATCCATACACTGTTACTAAAATTTCTAATATAAAAAGAAGTCATTATAATTCCATAACTTGAAATTCTTTTGACATGAAGATAGAAAATTTTTATCCCTGACCTGTTTCATCATTCAGATTTCTGCTCAAATGTTGCCCTCTCAGAGAAAACGCTCTTGACCCCTGTTCCAGATTCCATGAGAACCTTGGTTTTTCATAGCTCTTGGCTCTGGAATTGGCTCATTGCTTATGTGATCTGTGTCTCATCTGGGGATGTCAGTGCCTTTCCAGCAGGGACATGACCTGCTTCATTTCATTGCTCTATCTCTGAAAAGAGGGCCGTGGTTAAACACAGCAGACTCATAAATACCTGTGTCGAATAAAGAACCAGTACTCCGCAACCAGCATTTCAGCAATTTTTTAAACGTTTTATTATATTATTATTTATTTCATGAGAGAGAGAGAGGAAGAGAGAGAAGGCATGCTCAACATAGTCTTGATGCCTCCATCTGTCTCCAGCTTCAGCTAGCCCCAGATCATGAGCACTCCATGATAAGCATATTCAGGGCAGTCTCTGGACTTGAACCTGGAACCTCCCAAATGAGTCAGCTTCATAAAGCATCTGCTGTTTTGCCACTGCCCAACCATCCTGGCTGCCATATTCAGCATTTAATCTCTCCTTTGGCATGGACACAGTTGGTTCAAAGGACAATCAGAAGCCCTTCCGGTGCACTCTGGAAGACCTGCCTGGATGACGTTGGCCCATGGCCCATAGAGTTGCATGTTTCTTCTTCCTACTTTCTGTCACTACTCGCTTGTATCAGGTATTTTCTATGTAGTCTATTATTATTCTTCATCCATAGCTATATAAAGATTAATCATATTCTGATCTTGGAGATTTAAGAATCAAACAAAAGCACTTGTAATCAAACTTTACTTTTTATTAATTAACATAATAATTGTACACATTTATGAAATGTAGTATGATTATTTGAAAATTCGCTTTAAAGATGAGGAGCCTAGGAATCTAAGGGTGAAGTGACTTTCCTAACGTATTAGTGACTACCCTGTCTGCAATGTAGCTCTTATGCGAGTCAGGGAGCGTGTAGAGCAAAAGAGGTGGTCAGAAGTTTCTGCTTATAGTGTAGTATCTGCTTACTTCCTCGTCTTCTTAACATGCCCATCGATGGGAAATCAGAGGCCCAGAACGCTGTGTTTCCAACATGGCACCACCTCCCCTCCACAGACACAGATGCCACAGGTCTCCACAGCCTGGTAACGAGTGCTCTTCTCACCAGCCAGTGGGAACAGGCACTGCTCAGCATGTCCAGAACTGACCTACACTCTGGCTTTTGTGTCAACCAGAGAAGTACAGTTCTGTACTATTTTTTTGGTTTTTAATCTTAGTTATGTGGGACAATAGCAATTAGAGGATAGGGAGAAACAGTCTGATCAAGAATAGGGACAGTTCTCATGGGATTAGCAGATGACGTAATGGTTACATGACTGGACTTCTATGTAGTTGACAGTGGTTCGAGTCCCAGACCCAGTGGCTTAAACTCACACTGGACACATGTGCGTAAGTGTGCACGATCCCAAGAGAAGAATGGAGAAGGGAATATGGCATGCCCAGCCCCCCGGGAGGTGATTTCTTGCTTTCTGTTTCTCTGTCTCTCTCTGTCTTTCCAGTGAGCACACATGCCCTATAGCAAAAACCTCTCTTAAAAATATAAATAAAAAATATAAATAAATAATAGTGTCAGTTCTCTTATCACCCCCACATTGCTTGCTCTGCCCTTCAGTAATTCACTTAATTCTGTGCTTTTCCCATGCGTAAAATAAAGAACCAAGTGGTTTCCAAGGTCCCTGCTAGCTCTGAGATTCAGTTTCTATTTCAAATTGAAAATATCTGCCTACAGGCATTAATATCTCTTAGTTTTCCAATAAACTACTTTCCAATAAATAAGCTGCCCAAGGCCACTTAAATAATAGTCTCCTCTCTCTCATTCTCTTTTTCTCCTCTCTCTTTCTCCCTCCTTCTTTCTGCTCCCTCATTTTGGATTAATGACACACTAATTATATACTAATTATCCTATCCGCTGTACTGACTTCTGACTTGATTGGTCACATAACTCAAAATCATCCTCCTCTTCCCCTATTTCCTCATTCAAATTCTAGTGAACACTCACTCATGGACCCATAGACCTAGATGGAGCAGCTGCTGGCCGGGCCGATGGCTCCCAGGAGAGGGCATTTTATTGGCAAGGCTCTGGCAGGGACTCTGCAGTTGTCTTATCTGTGTGGAGCAGGTGGCTGGAGAGAGGTGTGCGCTGTGTGATTGATCTCGTACATATTTTGAAGTGTGTTTATACCTGTCAGTGAGCAGCTTTACAGCCTCTTCCTTATATTTGACATCAACAGCATTAACTAGAGCTCATGGTGTCGTTTCTCATTAGGAATACCAGATGGCATTTTATTTTATTTTTTTCTTATATATCAGTTACTTGCTGGGTTTTAAGGTACCCATCACACTAACTAACAAGTGACAGGAGGTCAAGACAGTAATTCAGAGTATACCATCACATCAATTTCCCAGAAGTTTTGTTCTTGAAATGAAACAACCTCATAATTATTCTCTCTGACATTACATAGAAAAAGAAAACAAAACAAAAACAAGCAAACAAAACACCTATAAATCCCACCTGATGTGTTAACTCAGTGTTTTATGTTTTGCCAGATGTTCAGAAAGTACATCTACTGTCTCTCTTCTTTGAAGTTAAATTGTCCTTATGGTAATAAAAGGTGTGGAATTAATCCTCTCTGTTGCTTCTCTAAAGAGTAAAGGCCTCCTCAGAAGGAAGCCACTTCTGATGCTCCTGCAGCATGAGTACACGTGGGCGATCCCTTGGTCACCTAGACAGAATGACAGGAATTTGGCTGGCTGGCTCATCTGGGGCATAGAGAAGCACGTTGGTATTTAGTGACTTTCCATTTAAATCCTTCTTCATACAAATAACAATGCAATTAAATGACTACAAAAGCTATAACTCAAGGATGATTATTATTGATAATTACTGAAAAAAATCATAATTAAAAATTGTATAACCACATCATGATTTTAAGGAACTGGTATTTTGCAAAGAGACATTGATTCAGTCTCAGCTTGCTAGTTATAAAGCTCAGTTGCTGGATTTTTCCTCTAGGAATTATTCTCTAAATTCTAAGAATATATTCAATTCAGTGAACATTCATTCTGTTCAAAGTATGTCTTTCATTTTCCTTGAGACTTTCTTTTTGACTCCAGGGTTATTTAGAAGTATAGTCATCCTTTGGTATTGACAGGGGACCTGTTTCAGAGGCACTGTATGAAACAAAATCTGTAGTCACTCAAGTCCCTTTGATGAAATACTGTAGTATTTGCACATAACCTACACGCATTCTCCCATATACTTTAAAATCATCTCTAGATGATGTACAATACCTAATACAATGTAAATGCTCTGGAAATACCTGTTATACTGCATTGTTTAGGGAATAATGACAAAAAACACACCATCAATATGTGTTCAGTATAGAAGTAAACAATTTTATTTTATTTTTTAAGATTTATTTTATTTAATTTTATTTGTGTGTGTGTTTTGTTTTGTTTTGTTTGTTTGACTCCAGAGAGGCAGAGAGAGAGAGAGAAAATGAGAAAGCAAGCTACCAGGTCTGTGACTCAAACTGTGACTGGTCATGTAGGAATCCAGCACCTTAACCACCACAACACTTGCTGGTCCCTATTTATTATTTATTTAGAAAGGTTTTTTTTTTTTTTTTTTTTTTTTTTTTTTTGCTATAGGCTGCATGTGCTCACCAGAGAGATAGAGACAGAGAGACAGAAAGCAAGAAATAACCCCCTAGGGTAATGGCCACACCACAATTCATTTTCCTCCATTCTCCTCTAGGAATTTTGGGCATGCACACACATGTGTCCAGCATGAGTTTTAAGCCACTGGATCTGGGTTCCAAATGCAGTTGATTATGTGGGAGTCCAGTGACATAATCATTATTCCATCTACTGGTTCCAATAAATAGTTTTTTTTTTTTTATTTTCAATTTAAACTATTTCAACCATGAATGTAGAGCTCATGGATACAGAGGGCCAGTTGTCTATTGTTTAGTTTCCAAGTGTTTGGAGATTTCCTGTTAAATTTCTGTTATTGTTTTCTAGTTTGATTCAGCTGCAGCCAAGGAATGCATTCTGTATCATTTCAGTTGTTTTAAAGTTACTGAGGTTAGTTCCATGACCTAGGACATGACCTATCTTGGTAGATGTTCCATGAAATTGAAAAGAGTGGATATTCATTTGGAAAGAATGTCTTCAGCTCTCATTTGAAGGGTTTTATCATTGTTTGATGAGTCCTGTTGGTTGATGGTGTTGCTGGGTTTTCCTGTATCTTTTCTGATTTGGTTCCCAATTGTTCTGTTACTTGTTGAAAGAGGGGTGTTGAAGTTCTGAGTGATAATCACGTTCGTCCACATCTCAGTTCATATCTACCCACGTTTTCTCCAAGCATGTTGCAGATCTATTGTTTGGCACATACCCATTCAGGACCGTTAGACCACTTCTTGACTGATAATCATGTAGTAATGTAACCTATTCCTATCTCTGGTAATATTTTTGTTCTGAAGTCTACATTGTTTTCAGTAAAGACACTTCTGCTTTTTTAAAAAAGTCATTGTTTGCATGGTAGATCTTTGCCCATTCTTTTGTCTTCATCCTACTCACATATTTGAAGGTGTGTTTCTTATACTTATAA
Organism: Tupaia belangeri chinensis; assembly: GCF_000334495.1. Taxonomy (NCBI): domain Eukaryota; kingdom Metazoa; phylum Chordata; class Mammalia; order Scandentia; family Tupaiidae; genus Tupaia; species Tupaia belangeri. Next base: position 5,137,276 of record NW_006159681.1, on the reverse strand, counting down.
GCTTCACTTGGGTTGAGGGTTTTTGATTTTTGTTTTTCCACTCTGTAGATCTCTGGATTGTAATTGATATGTTTAAACCATTTAGATATAGTGTAGTATTACATATATTAAGGCTTAAATCTACTGTTTTATTTTTAGTTTCATTTTGGTCTCTGTTTTCATTTCTCTGTCTTCCTGCAGGTAACTTGGTATTTCTTCTATAGTTTATTTTGATTTATGAGTAGCGCTCTAAGTGACTCTCTTTGTATAACTCCTTTAGTGATTCCTCTAGAAATATAAACCTAACCTCATTGTCTACCAGTGTCAACATTTTACCAGTGGTGAATGAAATATGAAAATGTCATCTACCTTTATACCATTCTTTGTTTATAATATATTTGCCTTAACTATCTCACTTATGGGCTAGCCCATAGCATGATGGTTAAGATGGTTGGATCCCTCCTGGCTAACTGCATGGTTTTAATACTGGACCCAGAAGCTTGAAAAACATGCCAGGTGTATGGTCATACATGCCCCAAATCCCCAAAGCATGGAAAAATGGAGGAGAAGGGATTACAACATGACCATCCCTTGGTGGTGGGGGGGATACTTTCTTTCCATCTCCTGTATCTCTCCAGAGAGTACATGTGCCTTCTGGAATATATATTTTAAATCCATTTACATTAATTTAAACCCACATCTGACAGTGTTACTGTTTTGTTTCTCACATTAAACATAATTTAGAAAACTCAAGAGGAGCAGGAAGCCTACTGCATTCACCTATGTTTTTTTCTTTATGTGCTCTTCCCTTTCTTCTAATGTTTCAAGGTACCAGCTTTTATTGCTCCCATTCTGTTTAGAGAACTCCCTTTAGCCCTTTTTTATGGTAGGTGTGCTAGTAAAAGGTGCTACTTGATTTCCTCCATTTGAACATGTCTTTACACGTCCTTGTTATTGAAGAATACTTTTGCTGAATATAAAATTTGAGGTTGATAATCCTTTTCTTTTAGTACTTAAAAAAATCTTTGTGACACCTCCTCTGGTCTCATGATTTTAGATAGGAAATCCTCTGACAATAGAATTGTTTTTCTTCTCATAGGTAAGGTACTGTTCCTTTATGATCTTTTCCTCTGTCCTAGGTTTTCAGACACTTAACTATGATATTTCTGGGCACAGATTTCTTTGAGTGCATCCTGTTTTTAGTTTGCACATCTTCTTGAATCTGGAGATTTATGTCTTTTGGCAAATGCGGGAACATTTAGTGGTTAATTTTTAACAATTTAAAAAATTATATGCTTTTTTCTTTTCTCTATGCAGGACCTAGGTGGCATGCATTTTACATTGTATATCACACCATATGAATATATATATATATATATACACACACACACACACACACACACACACACACACACAATGGTCAGCTAATGATGTCAGCTAATGATGTGGCTGTTTAGGTGACTGGATCCTACATGGCTGACTTTAAGGTTCGAGTCCCAGACCGGATGGTATGAAAATCATGCTGGGCACAGGTGTGCATGTGCCTAAATTCTCAAGAGGAGAGAGAGAAAAAAATTAAGAAATAAACCCAAGAGGGTATGGTCATGCTGCGATCCTTCTCCTCTATTCTCCTCTCAGGATTTTGGGCATGTACACACACTTGCATGGTGTGAGTTTCAAGCTGCGGGGTCTGGGAATTGAACTGTAGTCAACTACATGGGAGTTGAGGGCTTTAACCATTATGCCACCTGCTGGTTCCCCCAATTTTTATTTAACAAATATAATTTGGAACCTTGAACACTGATATGTAGATAGCATCAATATTATTTTATAGGAAGAGAATTTTGGTTTTATAAAAACAAGTTGAATATTTAGCTTTTATATACTAATAATCAGTATCTATTATCTAGAAGCATTGGATTCACTTTGGTTCCTGTTGTTCTTTTTTATGCTCATTGTTTATAAAGGCATTTCAGTGAGAATTGGCAGTAGAAGAAACCTTTCAAAGAATTGTTACCCTATTTATCTCACTTGAAAGGCATATCAAGTCAAATAACATTTTCTAAAAAATATTTTAGAGTTGATTTAACTCTCTGTGAGATAAGATAGGTTTATGTTTTCTATTGACATATTTTCTTCCTTAGATTAGGCTAAAAATTTAGCAGTAAAAAACAAATGGTTTTCTAAATTCACAGTAAACTATGTAAGTGATTGTCATACACATTATTTGATCTCTGAGCCCACATCTATATGATGCATATTAATACAAAAGCTATAAATAATCTGAAAAAGACAACCAATTGTGGACTTATGAGCAGACCCTCTTTTTGTAGTGGAAAAAGTTTGACTTTTGAGTGATGTGAATCCAATTTTGAGTTTTTGGTCACAGATATTTGATTTGACTTTCTTGATTAATTTTCAGCACATTAGTTTCTTCTCTTGTAAAATGGGGAGTTGAGAAGAAGATAATGAGCTCTGCATATTTGAGAGATCAAGAATAGCCTTCTCCGTGGGAAAGACAACCTCAATGCACTTTTTTCTTCCATGTAATGGCACTCAACATTGAGTGAAAACAAATGGGATTCGATGCCCTTCTACCCTGTTCCCAAGACACTCTGGCCTCTGTTAAATGCAAATTATGGCTGCTGGTCACTGCCTCATGCCTCTGCCAAGCACGGCAGTGTTGCAAACTTAAACAGAGATCTGGCACCGAGCCTTGGCGCAGGAGTAAACAGTGCACTTCACATGCACTTCCAGAGCATGAGGGACCCACCTTCTTCCCTTAAAATGATGTGAAGAGGAGATTTCAAACACCTGGACATTCAGAGCTTCTCCTTCCTCAGACTTCAGTCATATCAGTAAGTATTAAAAGCTCCAGGAGCCTTTATAAAGGTTATAATCATTCTCCAATTTTATTTAAAGTTAGGTAGATAGTAGAAAAATACTTCCCTAATGATGACAAGACTTGAAATTGACTTTCCAAAAACACAAAAGCTGAGAGAGTGAAATGTATCACTAGAGATCTGTAGAAAATTATTTTTAAACTATCATCACATAAAGCAGTTTCCAGATTCTTGAAGAAGTACAAGGGAGACATCTACTGGGAAGAACAGAGCACGTCTTGTTATCAGTGGATTTTTCAGTTCCAGAAAAGAACATAATTGTATTTATATTGCTGTAAGATTTTATATTATTTAAATAATATATTACTTTATATATTCCTCAAAGAGAAACATTTTATCATAATTACAAAAATTTGTTTATGAAAATGTGTGACTAGTGTGTGACCGAGAGTCAGGAGAAGGCTAACCTTAAAAGCAAGACATGGAAACCACCCAAGTCAGGCAAACATGTGCTGCTAGTACACGGTACACAGAGGGTGGCCAGTGGGCACAGCGGACCGTGGAGAAGTGCCAGGACAGAGCAGGACTTTCAGGTCTTGCTCCCCTAGAAATCAGCGCAGTGTGGATGAATAATTCGGAGTAAATGAGAGTCACACAAACGCACTTGCTTGATTGCACCAACGCCACAAGGCCCACTTTATATATATAAACTGGGGACAATTCTCCATGTGGATGAGCCTGAACAAGGAATGGGGATTGTGCAGCTGCACAACACGCAATGTCATTACAACACACTCGAGGACACAGGTATCATTCTCACTGTGTGCTCCACTGGTACACTCTAAGCATAGGTTGTAGACAAGTACTCGCCAGGGCTGGATTCATATGCAAAGTGACACACTGTATATGCTTTAATGAGAATTATTCTCAAACAAAAGACTCCAAGTAAGGCTTTTACTAGACAACTGATTTTTTTCAATGATGTCTTCATGAAAAAGAGAACCCATCTTAACCTGCGTAAGCAATGATACTGCCATGAAAAATAGGAAGACTAGAAATAAAAAGATTGTGCGACCACACCCTACTGGGGGTGCCCTTAGGCACCTTTAGAATTACTAAAGTAATTTCTTTTCAATACAGAGACCCAGTAACACTTTTTAAGTTCTCATGTTCAGTGAAAAATCAGATATTGTTTTAAAATGTTTTATTTCCATTTATAAAAGAAGGGGCCAGCAGGTGGAGTGTTGGTTACGGTGCTGGACTTCCACATGGCAGACTGACATTCAAGTCCTAGACCCAGCAGCTTAAAAATCACACTGGACACATGTGCGTGTGTGCCCAAAATCTCGAGGAGAATGGAGGTGAAGGGGTTGTGGAGTGGCCATTCCTCTTGCTGGGGGGCATGATTTCTTACTTTCCCTCTCTCTGTTTCTCTATGTCTCTCTCGTCTCTGGTAAGTGCACACACCCTATGACAAAAACCTATAAAGAAAAAAAACGCAGAATATAATAAATGCATTGAATGGTAGAGACAGAGTAAGAGGAAAGGAAAATGATTTTCTAAAACAATGACAGCATCAACAAACAATCAATAAGCAATCAAATATTAGTAACAATAAATAAATTCTCCATATTGGCTAATTCTCTCATGTAATTTATCCTTGTTCCACCGAATCAGCTGTCGGTTATCTGCGTTCATAAAGGATATATGTTTCTTGGCTAAAAAGAGTTGTTGAAATCCCGACTTGCCCCACCAGCCTGGTCCAAAACCCACCTCAGTGGTGTGGGCTTAGAAGCCTATAACTTCTTTAAACTGAAAGAATGGGAAGCACCTGGTGCAACCTTTTCATTGAAGATACAGACCCTGACTTGTAGCTTATGGGGTCTTAGGTAAGCCTCAGAGTGAATTGAAAACTTTCATGGCTGAAAATGAGAACAACTACATTTAATTTATTGCTGTAACTAGTAATGTTAGAATGGGAGAGTAAAATTATCTGGTGAGTTATAATATGAAACTATTTCTTGAGAGTAGTTTAGTGTTTCTCCTGAGATACGAACATGATACGGACAACGAGAGAGAAAAGAAAGAAAGAGACAGACAACAACCTCCCATCAGGATTCTGGAACTGATCTCTCCCCAGTCTTCAGCCAGCCTGGGATCACGGGCAAGCCTGGAGTGCTCAGGGAGGTCCCCAGACTTGAGCTAGGACTTCCATGTGGGATTGTTTTCAGCGTCACATTTTACCATCTGGCACCTATATTAGACTTCAATCTAAGCATACTTAGCCTAGGGAAGGATAAGTCCTTTCTGATCTCACATTCCTTTACATCTTGCTCTGAGAATAGTATATCTAAATGAGAATTACTAAATTAATCAAAATTAACTATCTCTAGTGTTCCTTTTTATAACATGAAAGAACAAATCTCAGTGTTTTTTTTTAGGTACTGCCAGAACACAGACTTCTCAAAGATGCTTTTTTTTTTTTTCTTTTTCTTTTTTTTTTTTTTTTTTTTTTTTTTTTGTGTTTTTTTTTTGTGGGTTTTTTTTTTGAGAGGTTTTTGCTATAGGGCGCGTGAGCTCACCAGAAAGACAGAGAAAGACAGAGAGGTAGAAAATGAGAAATCACCCCTCTCCCCCTGAGGGGGATGATTACACTGCAATCCCTTCTCCGCCATTCTCCTCTCAGAATCTTGGGCACACACGCACACGGGCCCAGCATGAGTTTAAGCCAACGGGTCCTGAACTTGAACCACAGTCGACCACATGGGAGTTCAGCAACATAGTCATTATGCTAACTGCTGGTCCCTCAAAGATGCTTTTTGACATGAAAGATAAATTAGTTTTGGCTAAGTTTAGTAACCTATATTGGAAATGCAAAAACTAGAAGGGTCGTCGTCGGAGAAATGGACATTCAGTGAGACAGGGTCAAGCGTGCCTGCGAAGCAATACTTACAGTTAATTAACGTGGAGAAAAAGACAGTTCAAAATAATCATACCACGCAAGTGACACAACTCTGTGAAACCGTCATCCAATAATCAAGGGCATAATAAGGTCAGCACAAAGCAGAGCAACACTTTGGGGTGAGGCGTGGGATCTGGGAAACGTGAGTAGCTTCTGCAGAAGACGTTGCCCCTACTGAAAAGCAAACACGATAATCTATGGCGAGTGTCGTTTTAGGCAAGCGGACACTCAAGTTTTATTATTATAGTAATTTGCAGTTAAATGCTCATGAGCTCCCTTTTAAAATGGCCTAATGAGTAAGTCCATTAAAACTGAGTAAACTTTACAAACAATATTAACTCATTTCATGCGTCCTTTCAGATCTAGCATTTGAAGTCACTGTAAGACTAGAAGAATTTACATTTTTTTTTTTTTGGAGAGGTTTTTTCACTATAGGGTGCGTGCACTCGCCAGACAGACAGAGAGAGACATAGAGACAGAAAGCGAGAAATCACCCCCCAGGGGGGATGGTCACGCCTCAATCCCTTCTCCTCCATTCTCCTCTCGGGATCTTGGGCATGCACGCACACACGCCTGGCGTGAGTTTTAAGCCACTGGGTCCGGGACGCGAACCGCGGTTGACTACGTGGGAGTCCAGCGACATAGCCATTACGCTAACTGCTGGTTCCCAAGAATTTACGTTTTTCAGGACCAGCAGTTGGCATAACAGCCATGTCACTGGACTCCCATGTAGTCGACTGCAGTTCAAGTCCTGGAGCCAGTGGCTTAAAATCATGCTGGGCATGCGTGCACGTGTGCCCAAGATCCCGAGAGGAGAATAGAGGAGAAGGGATAGCAGCATGGCCATCCCCCCTGGGGTTGAATTCTCACTTTTTATCTCTCTGTCTCTCTCTGTCTTTCTGGCAAGCACATGCGCCCTATAGCAAAAACCTCTCAAATAAATAAAATAAAAATAAAAGAAACTGGATTCTCTGTTTTTTATTTGTAAGAGACTGTTTTACCTTCATTCATTTACAGATGTCTCCAAATGGTCAGAGAAAAATAGATAAATAAATTCCTAGTCATTGTTGGTACCAAAGAAAATACATTTTTGAAAAAAAAAATTGTAAACTGGAAATAAGCCAGCCTTATATGTAATCAGATAGATGTGAACAAGAAGTCCCAGGAACAGCACGGGAGGCATCTGCACATCATTATTTTTGTCAGGGTTTGCACCGATCCCCTGGTGCCAAGAGGAAGCATTATTTCCTTTTACTGCCTGAATTGTCCTAAGAGGACCTGGAGTAGTCATGGTTTTTTCCTCCTGCAGCAATGCATGGGCACACTAGCACCCTCCTGGCTGCTTGACTATGTTTAGCGTCTTGCTGGAGACGCTCCGTGAGTATGGGCAAAATCTTTCCTAAGAACATGCTGAAACCCTCCAGGTCTATGCTGAGCATGCATTGGACTTCCCCCTACTGGGCACTTGAAGTCTCCTTACAAGGTAAGAAGTGCAAAAGTGCAGCAAAAGCCTGGGAAACCAAATAGTGGGGCTGACTACAGTAGACAACCTGACCGCCCGAACCTCTCCCGGGAGTATCATTACAACTTCGATTTTTCATACTTTTCTCATGGTTATGTCCCTGGATGGGTCTCTAATCTTAGAGCTCGAGGCCCAAGAAGTGAGCATCCCATCACAATGCTCCCCATTTCCCCACCTGATAACACAAGCAAGATCAAAGAGGGAGCTGACTTGTTAAACTAACACAGACAGACAGGGGAACTGGACCCGGTGGCTTGCTTTCTCACTTGCCCTCTCTCTCTCTCATTCTGTCCCTCTCTGGTCAAATTAAAATAAATAAATTTAAAAAAAAAAAAAAGAAATTTGAGTTCATCAACCTCAAAATCTCTTTAATTTTCTTTTTAAAATTTTATTTTATAATTCCTTATTTACATTTAATTGCTGCAGATCTTTGGGGGTATAATATGGCTTTCCAAAGAATGGATGCAGTATTAAATTTCTTAATCACTAGGAAATGTGAGTGGATCTGCATCTGTATTCCCTATGCATCATTTCTAGAGAATTCTTTTCTGAACTTTGATGTATTTGTTTACTTTTTTATTTTGCATTCAATCAATGTGTATCATTACAATATATCAAATGATGGGAATATCAATATTCCCATCCTGAATACTGGATGTTGGTTCAGCTAGAGATATGACTATACATTATCATTATCACTAACAGGTAATTTTCCACTTTTGTGCCACTTAAATATTTTGTTTCTTTCTTTTTCCCTTGATTCCCTCCTTCTCACCTCCCTCCACTTCTCACCCTCCTCCTACATTGCCTCTATTATCCACAGTTGCTCTCCAGTCTTTCAGTTTCTGCCATACAGACTCAGTATATCTTGAATGGGGACATACAATGCCTCTCTTTCATAGTCTGGCTTGCTTTGCTTGGCAGTAAATCTTCCATATTTCTATCAAGATTTATGCTTTTCTAGATTACGGTGGCTGCTTAGAATCTTCTTCTCAGTACACAATTCTCTACTTCCTTCACCCCAGTACAGTTTCCAGTGTGCAGCCAGAGTAACTGAGGCAGAGCTAGTTAACAGGCAAATGATGCAAAGCAGCTTCTATAACTATAAAAAGCACACAAAATAAAGTCAATATTTAGAAGTTCAACTTGAAATTCTGGCTAAATGACCTAGTGGTTAAAGAAATCAGATTTCACATGCTCAACAGTCCCAGTGGTTTGAAAAAAACACACCAGTCATGTGAATGCCACAAACCCCACAGGAAGGAGAGACAGAGGAGAAAGGATTGCAGTGTGAGCACACCCCACTGGAGATGCTCTGTCCCTTTTCCTTTCTCTCTCTGTGAGCACACATGCCCTCTGGTAAATTAAGATAAAAGAAAAGAAATTAGACTTGAAAACAGAAATAAGAAAATAAGACTAGGAATTTTTAAATTATTATTTCATTCTGGTGGGATAGGTTAGAGTATAGATAGTGCAATAGTCTTTTATATCATGCAATAATATTTAAGTACTTCTGTATGCATGTGTGTGTGTATATATATATATATATATAGAGAGAGAGAGAGAGAGAGAGAGAAACACAGGTCTTAACAGGGGGCCAATTGAGTGACTTATCCCTGATCCTGTTATCCTTGCCTGAAGCAAGTCTAATTAATTCTTTGGGGTTGACAGAACTGGTTGTCACAATGGGAAGACAAGGTACCTTAGGGGAAATATGTCACTATCGTTCTTGTACTGTAACCTCACATTCCAACTGCAGCGTGGCCTTATGCAATTTTACATTAGATAGATAGATGTCCACTAGCAGGTCAAGGCACATTTCATATTTTTAGCAATTAATTTCAGGCATCGTCCCAAATCCCGTTTTAAGGCCAATGGTTTTATATTCTGACATCTGATACTAAAGGAAACTCTCTTCCTTCCTGTTGACACCCTTCCTTCTCTCACATGAAACAGAAGCAACTATTTCAAAGATCAGGAGCTTTCAAGGGCAGAAACAATCTTACTGGATCTAAGGAGAGTTGTTAAATATCTTTGCAAAAACTGGGGCGTTGCTGTCCTCTTTAGTGGATGTCAGAGAAGAAAATAAGAAGCTGAAATGTTTGACATTGCCCTCTCCCATTGAAGGGAACACAGCTAGTTGATAGCTGAAGGTTCTATGTCCCCTCCAGCTTCATGATTCTGTGAAATTGTTAATCAGAGAATGGGCATTCTTTGTGAATTTGGGAAGGATAAAACTTTGTGTATGTGTGTATAAATGTGTGCATAGAAGACTGTATGTATGCTGTTTTTGCCCTTTTGCAAATGAATTATGTGAGGCTGTAATTTAGTCTAGTAAGAAGTGCTTTCACATTTGTCAGCTAAGCACCAGTAATCATTGCTAGTAATTACAAAGCAATCAAGACATATTAGTGTCATCGTCCCTTTGGGATATCTTCTCACGTTCACTGCTCCCACTGTGGATGCAGGCTTCTAATAGACGTGTAGAAGATAGAGAAAAGAGAGAGGAAACTGACAGCAAAAGAAAATAAATTCAAAGAGACGGGTTATTTTTGCTCCATTTCTTTACTTACTTGGCTTCAAGAAGCATGTAAAACCAAGAATACAGACCTCAGCGGGCTCCAAAGACACTTAGGCCATGAAAGTGAGAGAGAGAGAGACAGAGACAGAGGAGGCATGATTGAAGGAGCTAACTAAGGATGCACATTTCTTTTCTTTTTTTTTTTAGAGGTTTTTGCTATAGGGCACGTGTGCTCGCCTGAAAGACAGAGAGAGACAGAGAGACAGAAAGCAAGAAATCAACCCCGGGGGTATGGCCAGGTCACAATCCCCTCTCCTCCATTCTCCTCTGGGGATTTTGGGCACGCATGCACACACGCCTGGCGTGAGTTTAAGTCACTAGGTCCAGGACTCGAACCGCGTTCGACTACAAGAGAGTCCAGTGACACAGCCATTATACCAACAGCTGGTCCCAGGATGCACACTTCTTACATCAAACTTGTTGATGATCTTAGTACTCAGCTGGGTAATGTCATGGGTATATCTTTATACACATCTTTTGATTTTTTTTTTTCTTACAACATCTTGACCTTAGAGTGTTAATATATTAAATAAGGTTAGCTGTAAGATAAAAGGTTTTAAATAATCACAATGATTGAATCACTCTCAAGTAAATTTGGCTCTACCACATTTTAGCTTCTATAAAAAAGACAACATATTACACAGTAATAATCTAAATATATATTTGTCAAACACAGCAGAAAAAAAATGAAAGTAATCACACAGAATGGTGCATTTAAGTAGGAAGGGAATGTTTTTTTCCAAAAATGTATGTCTTATCTTCCAAAGGAGGAGTCCTAAAGTATGTCTTTATCCCAGTTGACTTTTCTTTTCGGAGAGAGATTTGTCTTTACAATGCTTAAATAGCCTGTTGCCTTTATTTCTGTACGTGAATCAAAACTAAGTGGGTTGGCCCTGTGGTTTGATGGTTATGGGATCCAGACCCTCCATGACTTACCATGTAGTTCAAGAGAGGAGGGAGGAAAAGAGAGAAAGAAAGAGAGAAAGAGAGAAAGAAAGAGAGAGAGAGTGAGAGAGAGAGAAAGGAAAAAAAAGAAAAAGAAAGAAGAAAGATAAATAAAGAAAAGGAAGAAAAGAGAAAGAAGAAAAAAGAGAGAAAGAAAGAAAAGGAAAGAAAGAGAGAAAGAAAGAAGGAAGGAAGAAAAGGAAGAAAGAAAAAATATTAGCAAGAATGTGAATCAACTGGAACCCTCTTTCATTATGGGTAGGACTGTAAAATGATTTAACAGCTACCAAAAATACTTTGACAGTTCTTCAAAAGACTATTTATAGTTACTATATGAACCAAGAGTTGTGCTCCTAGCTATATTCCTAAATTACTTGAAATAAATTGTTCAAAAAAAGTTACACCAATATTTATGCCAGCATTATTAATAGTAATCAAAAGGTGGAAACAACCCAAATAACCATCAATAAATAAAAAGAAAATGTGATGCATACATGTAGTGGATTTATTTATTTATTTAGAGAAATTTTGCTACAGGGTATGTGCACTCACTGGAGAGACAGAGAGAGACAGAGAGACAGAAAGCAATGACTCAACTCCCAAGGGGGATGGCCACATTGCTATCCCTTCTCCTTCATTCTCCTTTTGGGATTTTGGGCACACATGCATATCTACCTGATATGATTTTTAAGCTGCTGGGTCCAGGACTTGAACCATGGTCGACTACATGGGAGTCCAGTGATGTAAACATTATGCCATCTGCTGGCCCCACATGTAGTAGAATATTAGTCAGCTATAAAAGGTAATTACATATTTTTACATGATACAACAGAGATGTGCCTCAAAAACATCATACTAGGTGAGAGAAGGCAGACACAAAATGTTGCATATAGTTTCATCCCATTTATGTGAAATATGCAGAGAAGCTAAATCCACAGACAGAAAGCAGACTGATGGTTGCCAATAGATAGGAAAAAAGAGAAATAGATAGTGACTCCTAATAGGTGTTCTTTGGGAGTGATGAAAATATTTTTAAGCTTAGTAGAGGTGGTCATGCAACATTGTGAATGTACTAAATACCACCATCGTACACTTTTAAATGGCTAATTTTATGTAACAGGAATTATACCTCAATAAAAAAAAAAAATTCTACGCTGAGAAAGGAGTACTTTCCTACTCTGTTTGCTGGTTCCTGAGCATGTGCTGCAGACACTACTCCACAACTGGGTAACCACTAAGAGAGCCGACAACCACCTGGGATGTCAGAGGGGACTGAGGAGAGAAGTCTGGGTCTTTAAGGATGCGTACGTTGTATTTCTGTTATTAATTCATAAAGCCCATAGTAACTGGACCATCTGTGTTCTCGTTACCAAGAGCACCCTCAAGAGTCCACATTGCTGCTGCTGCTTTCCACTGCTTGCTTCCCGTTATCCTTGGGAAGACAAATAAACAAGCCAGTCCCCACTTCCTTCTGAGGATGGGAGTCCTCTTCCCAGACTCAACTCACTGATAACCTTCAACCATCTTGGGAAGCATGGTTTTAAGTCCTTTTTCCACCTCCAAATCTGTCGTCTGCCTATGTCAATAGTTTTAGACCTCAAAATCACCTAAAAAGCTTGTTAAGACAGAGTAAAACACAGGTGTACGGGTCTCAGCCCGAGGGTTTCTGATTGAGCAAATATAGGTGATGCTGAAAACATTGCCACCTTAACAAACTTTCAGAAGCTGCTCATACTGGTGGTCTGGGGATCAGAATATGAGAACCAGTAGTCTGGTCCCTGTGGAAGCATGATGCCCTAAATCCTACTGAAGATAACTGGAATAGTGACCAGCCAGGGAGGGCAACCCCTACTTGAGTGTTTATGCCATGGGTCTCCTTTATCCGACCTCACTGAAATTGTCTGCATGGAGGCTTAGGTCACCACTGGATATCCCACATCACTGCAGGGGCCAAAGTTCCAGAGTTCTGACCGCCCCTGCTCACAATGCTCTGTCTAGTCTCAGCAGGATGGAAATGGAGGCTGGGCTCACTGTGAGACCTTGTCTTCTCAGAGCACCACCTGCTTCCATGAACCGAGAATGAAGGTCAGCTAAGTGTTCTGCCAGCACCACTCAGTGGAGAGCGAGGTATATTGGCCCCTATTTCAGTGGGCAGGAGGGTGGTATTGGGGATCAGCTCCCTCTGTGCTTCAAACTTCAAGGGAGGTGAATAGATTCTTCTGATGGAGTTTGGCTGGAGAAGGATAGATATTTCTAAAAAATGATCTGTTCTTAGGCTTCCCTATTTCTGTTTTACTGTTTGTTTGTTTGTTTCCTAGTAAGGGAAATCAGACTTTCTAAGGAATGTGCACGTTTATACCTGTTGGCTGTTCTGGGATTGAGGCATCTTAGTGCTCTGTCTGGGAAGCACTGGATGTGATGAGAAATTCCAGAAAACTCAGTCCACATTGTTCCCCACATCCTCAGGTCTCTGGTATTTTATCATCTCCTTTTCTTATTTCTGAGTCTTTCTGTGCTTGCTTGTTGAATTATATCCAGGGTGGTTTTTGTTTTTTTGATTTTTTTTTTAAGAGGAAGAAATTGGGAGAAATTGAGTTATTACATTTTTACTGGAATTATTCAATATGCTTCAGAGATACAATTATACTTGGGTATTTCTGCCCAACTACTGAAAATTAAGTGAAACTTTTAATAGGCAAAATTCAATGTCAAAAAGAAAAAAGGCATTTGATAAAATGATTTATGAAATAGCAGGGGTTATTATAAATGACTCTTAAAACCTCATAAAACATATTTCCTTTGAAAGTAATGATGAGATCTCTTCAAAAGCTGACAGGCCACACATCTGTGCTTTCTCATTTTTGTTCACTTACTGGAAATCCTGTCTTTGAGCCAAATCTTTAACTGTATCTCCCTTTGAGGCTGAGTGGCTGTCAAGGGTGTCTGATAAAGGGAAAATCAAAACAAAAACAAAAAACAAAGATTAAAACATTTCAGTGCACTGAGAGCATTCTCTTCCCCTGGAAGAATTCTGACTTCTGAGAAACTAAGAGGGGCAGGAAAGTTACTATTTGGAAATCTCCAGTTTATTGGATGAAACAGAGCTGCCAAAGACAGCAGCCTCAGGCATACTGAGAATTGGATGTACAGATACTGCTCAAGGACGCATGCTCCCTGCCTTGGTTTCTCACCGTGGATAAAGATGTCACCTTGTTCATTCTAGACATGTTTAAGAAACAGGAGAGCCGAATGGTGGATGTTAGCTGGGAGTGCTAGTTGGGAGTGAGAAAAGACAGATTAGAGCAGACAGAAGCACAAGATTGCAGCTTCCTTTCCGTCCCTGGTAGGACTCTCTGTTGGTGTTGTACCCAACCTTGGTGGCAGTCTCCCTGGCAACTGACTGAAGAGAAGCTGTCTTCACAAACATGCTGCCACCGTACCAGTGCTTCAAGTGGTTAAAGGAATTGATCTATTGGCCACACAATCAAGCACATAGATTGGGGGTGTGTACATATGTGAGCAAACAGTGCTTTGTCCCCAGCCCATACCCTTGTTGGGAATACCACATTTTAATGAATATATGGGAGGATCTGTACACATGTACATGTACTGATTTTATCTGTGGACAATAGATATTTATTATATACTACACATGTGCAAATGTATGTGGGTAAAAAAGGAAAATAAAATGGACTGGCCCTAGAGTCTTGTGATTAGGGAGTTGGTTTCCACATGACTGATCCTGGTTCAAATTCTGGCCCTAGCAGCTTGAAAAAAATGCACATAGGGGGCCAGTCAGTGGAGTGGTGGTTAAGGCAGCTGGATCCCACATGATTGACAGCATGGTTCAAGTCCTGGACTCAGTGCCTTGAGAACATGTCAGGTATGTGCACATATGTGCCCTAAATCCTAAGAGGAGAATGGAAGAGAAGGAATTGTAGCACCCACTAGGAATGATTCCTTCTTCAATCGTTTTCTTTCTCTAGCAGGCACATACACCTTCTGGCAATTAAAAAAATGAAAGAAACAAAAAGAAAAAGGATAAGAAATAGGAAAAAGAAAAGAAAAAAATGAAAAAGACAAGAAAGGAAGAGAAAGAAGAAAGAAAAAGAAAGAAAGAAAGAAAGAAAGAAAGAAAGAAAGAAAGAAAGAGAAAGAAAGAAGGA
>NW_006159681.1:5064710-5122139 GCF_000334495.1 Tupaia belangeri chinensis | reverse complement strand
AGGAAGAAAGAAAGAAAGAAAGAAAGAAAGAAAGAAAGAAAGAAAGAAAGAAAGAAAGAAAGAAAGAAAGAAAGAAAGAAAAAGAAATGTGTTCTCAAGATTCCTGCTCTATAGACACTTCCAGTTTTGGGGTGTGCAGGGGTGGGTGGGTGGGCAAGGCGCAGAAAAATAGTTATATATTGAGTCAAAATACTCATACGAGTGGTACCATAAGGCTTCATATAATTTTGAAACTAGGATTATGTCAGGCAGAATTCTAAAGATGCCATCCACCCCAGGAATCCCAACTGCTGCTATGAAATCAAACATAGAGGTACAATTATGAAGGGACTTTGCAGGTGCAATTAAAGTTACTAATCAGCTGTCCCTAAGATTGAGAAACCATTGCTGTGAGTAGGGCCAATATATCACATGAGGCCCCAATCAGAGGAGATTGACACACAGCAGTAAAGGAAGGCAGAGGAGCGATGTGGCAGAGGGGAGGACAGGCAAGTGCCCAGTATAAGAACCCCATTTACCAATGCTGGCTCTGTAGGCCATTTCGAGCCGGGAGTGTGGGCCATCTCTAAGGGCTGAGGTAACGCTCAGGCAAGAGCCAGCAAAGAAACAGGAACATCCTACAACTAATGGAACTGAATTCTGTCGATGATCTGAAAGAGATTGAAGCAGATTCACCTTTATGGTCTCCAGAAAGAAATGAAATCCTGGCAACACTTTAATTTTGGTCTTTTGAGACAAAGAAGAGACTAACTGAGGCACTGCACTTCCAAATTTCTGCACTATAGGAGTGTGAAAAAACAAATTCATGTTATTTCAAGCTGCTAATTTTTTTGGACATCTGTTATGATAATAGAGATTAATACAGTGGACCTGCCCAGCATGGCTTGCTGGGACTATGAACTGATGTATTTAAATAACTCCTTGCTTCTACTGCTCCTCTTCTAGCCCAGGAGAGGGCATATACACAGGGCAGTTCCAGGCAGTGAACAAGCCTGGTAACGAATGAAGCCTGGTCCTGCCTGACGGGACACTTCACCGTGAGTGCTCTGGGCACTGAAGCTACTCACCGGTTGGTCAAGACTCTCACTGGGCTTCCCAGCGTCTGTGCCCTTACTACTCAAACCTTTCTCCCTCACTCTCTATCCTGGCTCAGACCTTCAGTAGCACCTGAAGATCTATCCAGCCTGTTCTGTTACCTGCCCCACTACCTTTCACAGGCATTGTCTGCAATGAACCTCTTACTCTCTTACTCAGGATCACACACACAATGTCTAGGGCAATTTCAGTGGGATCTGCACTGCTCCATGCTCGGTGCCACCAAGGACTTCCTGACTACAGGAAATAGCTGTGTCCTGCCTAGACTGCACCTATGGTGCTGTGATGTGTGTTATTGTACCTACAACACAGACTCTTCCTTACGGTTGTGTGAGTTTTCTCATGTTCTTTTAACAATTTTATGATTTTTTTCTCTTTGAATCTGTTACCATTTACTTGTGTTGCTCATGTTGAAGAATACTAATTTAAAAAGGAAAAGAAAAATCCAAAACACTCTCCAAAATTGGTCAAAAAGTCTTAAGTCATTTTTCAATGATATGTAACAGATATAAGCCTACTTTTATTTAACATATGTAAGATATATTAAAAAGAGCTGTGTGATGTGGAGGGAAGCCCCTAAGGGACTAGAGTTGCCAGGGAAGTAGATTTGAAGTCTACAATTCTTGAGTCAGTCTTTTAAGATGGATGTACTTGGATCTTGGATCTGAGAAATAAAGCTTCCTTGTTTAATAATGCAGACTGGGTCACCCTCTAACTGTAACGTGCCTTTGAAAAATCAGGGTGGGGAATTTTTGTTCGTATAGAATTAAACAATATTCATCCCTATTGAAGAACAGTGCACCAAGTCATTCCATCAAGTTGAACCATGGATTAGGAACGCAGCAATATCTTGCTTTGTGGAATTTTCCGTATTTCCACGCCATACCTGATTCATAACCTTTGTTCTGAAGGCATGTTTACATTTACAGATATGTCTTGTCTTTTACTTATTTTTTCTTTAAAATAATTGTAGTATATAATTTTGTTATTTTTATCACTAGATGGATGTTTAATTATAAATCAAGGCAACCAAATTCTGTAGGTCCTAAGAAGCAATTTACACTTCCATTTCTAAATTTCCTGGTCATCAGGGAAAGATCCTTTATGAGGCTTGTCCAACTCTCAGTAAATTAATTCAAAAGGTTCTAGATCCCTCTTATCAGGTTGTCTACTAAATGGACCCAAATGCTAAGTGCTTAGGGAACACTTCTTATGTACCCAGACTTCATCACATCCAATGTCTTTCTTAATCATTACACTAACTCTGTAAGATACCTAATTCCTACATCAGCGATGAGGATGAAAAAGTGGCCTAGGTCGAGTGGCCTGACCACAACGCTTATAAGCAAAAGAGCTCGACTCAAAGACTGGTATCATTACAGTAAGTACTGTTTGCCTCCTGAGAGAAAATACTATTTTTTTCAGTGTATTTTCTTTTTTAATTTTCAGCTAATTTCTGGATCTCAAATTGTTTAAGTTCAATTACATTATGAGTGGTTTTTTTTGGTAAATCTTTTTGATAGAGACCACAAATGTTGTACTTTTAAAAATAATTCTGTATTTCAAAGATAAATTTATTTTTCTTTTCAGAATAACAATTCTACGGAAGTGACCTATGAAGAGATGAAGAAAGGATGTTCCTCCGTCTCTCATTTCTTCCCACCTTCCCTTTCTTTCCTTTATATTATTAAAAAATTATACTTCGAAAGGTCATCAACAATTTTGGTTTCTGGAATGCTTTAATTTTTTGACAGTAAATTTCACTCTTATTTAGTGGTTTTTAGACCAATAGAACATAGATCTTTGTTCCTGCATCTTATTACATCTAAATATGAATGATACAAGCTGAGAACTATAACTTTTTTGTTTAATAGGGTAACTCGGTTACCCTGTCACCATAAGGTGCTTTGAAGAATTGAGGATAGATTTTCATTAATATAGAATTAGGCTAGGGTATTAATGGTCAAATAATGTCCAGGAAGGAATATCCTACACTATAGGAAGTGCGCATGGGATAGCTGCAATTGCCTTCTCTGCTCTTGAAAAAAAGATCATGTTTCTGGGGAGAACATCTGGAGAAAATTAGCATTGGAGGAGTCAGACTTGGGGGTGAGAGTGAGCAGAGCTTGTCTTGGAGAGAGAAGGTACCCCTCTGTCCATGCTGAAGTGAAAAAGAAAGAGAAGCATTTATATGTGTATTTGCTGAGACTGAGAAGGTTTTGATCATTTTATGTCAACATAGAGTTCTGAAGATTCTCTTGTGACTGAAGGATGTATTTTATAGCAAACAAATCACTGGATGTGGGATAAAGCTTGGAAGCAAAAACCTTCAGTTTGGGGCTTAAGAAATGTGAGGATCCACCATTGCTCCCACAAGTGAAATACAATGACTTCCTCTGGTACACTTGCTATTATCCTACAAGCATGTACAGAGTATAGGTACACAATCACTCACACCTGATCAAATGACTGTTATCAAAAAAGAGAAAAAGATATGTTGGTGGTTGTAGAGAAAATGAAATCCTTATACAGTGTTGGTGAGAATGTAAATTAGTACAGGCATTATGGAAACAATATGAAGGATTTTCAATAAACTGAACATCAAAAAGCCATATGATCTAGTAATCCTAGATGCATAGAATATATGCCTTCTAGTCATATATTCAAAGGAAAGGAAATCAGTATGTCATAGAGATGTCTGCACCCCAGTGTTTATTGCACAATAGCCAAGACATGGAATCAAGTGTCTACCAACAGATATTGGGTAAAGAAAATGTTAAATATTCACAACAGACTACTATTCAGTCACAAAAAGAACAAAATTATGTCATTCAAATAAGGATGGATGAATCTGGAGGACGTTATGTTAAGTAAAATAATCCAGGCACAAAAAGAGAAAAGAAATAACATGTTCTCATTCATATGTGGAAACAAAAAAGTTGTCTTTGTAGAAGTTGAGAATAGAATAGTAACTACTAAAGGTTGGGGAGGGTTGGAGGAGAGGGGAGAGGAAGATTTTGGTTAACAGGTACACAATTATAGTTAGATAAAATGAATAGCATCCAGTTATTCAAGAAAATAGGTGTAGATGAGACATTTTCAACACAATTAAAGCTATATAATTGTATATAGTTATAAATCTCTAGCTAATGTACTGAATAAAGACAATCTGTTAGCAAATACAATGAAAACTGGAATATGACAAAATTGCCCACTTTCTCTTCTAGTTGTCAATCTAGTACTGGAAATCCTAGCCAACACAATCAGACAGGGGAGTGAAATAAAAGGTATTTGAGTAACAAAGGAGGAAGTGAAATTATCCCTATTTATAGATGATAGGAAATCTAAAGGAATCCATGAAAAAACTCTTAGAATTGATAAATGAATTTAATAAAGTGACAGGATACAAAAACAATATATAAAAATCTATAGTGTTTTCATACACCAACAATGCCTGAGGTAGAACTGAAGAAAACAATCCCATTTACAATAGCCGCATAAATAAATAAATAAATAAATAAATAAATAAATAAATAAATAAATAAATAAATAAAATTCCTAGGATTAAACCTAACCAAAAGAGGTGAAAAATCTCTGCAAGAAAAATTATGAAAAAAATGGTAAATGGAATAGAATATTACACAAAAAAAGTGAAAAGACATTTCATGTTCTTGGATCAGAAGAATTGAACTCAATGTTATTCCAATCTAATTGCTGGTGACATTCTTCACAATAATAGAAAAAGCAATTATAAATCTATCCACAATCATAAGAGGCCCTATATTGCCAAAGCAATATCATGCAAAATAAATACAGTAAGAGGCATCTCACTACCTGACCTCCAAATATATTACAAAGTTGTAATAATCAAAACAGGATGGTATTGCCACTAAAATAGACACAAAGATCATTAGAACAGAATAGAGAACCCAGAAATAAATCCCCCAAATATACAGGCAATTCATTTTTGACAAAGAACACAAGAGAATGCAATAGGGAAAAGAAAATGTCTTCAGCAAATGTGCTAGAACTGGATATCTGCCTGCAAAATGGAACCCTTATCTCTCGCCATTATAAAAAATTATTACAAAATGTGTCAAAGATTTAAAAGTAAAGCCTCAAACTATAAAACTGGGAAACAACGGGGAAACACTTGAAGATACTGTAGTAGGCAAAGACTTCCTAAATAAGACACCTAAATAACAGGCAACAGTTTCAAAAATAGGCAACTGGGATTATATTAAGCTAAAAAGCTTCTGCACAGCAAAGGAAATGTTGGGACCATGCAGTTAACACAAACTGATTATAAAAGACTGCCCCTCATGCCTAAAAGCAAGGACTCAACTGAGGAGAACTGTTAGCAAGGTCAACAGTTTACGAGTTCTGGTCCTCCATTGTGTTGCTGTACTGACCTGACTCAATTTCTCTGCCATGGGCCTTATTGCCATACCCCGGTACCCCATAAAGGCACCCTTAGCCTTACTATAACTTTTACAATAATCCTGAAGGAATGCGGATCCACTAAGGCAGCAGCTGTGAACAGGAGTTACTCCCATTAGACTCATCCCACCCTCCTGGAAAATGTCAATAAAGAATGCTGCATTCACTTCTCCTACTGAGGATTACATAGATAAGCGTTAGGAAGGTTTAGGTTAAAGCTACTAAATTGGTGAAACAATCTCAGTAGCTGGGAGGGGCTCAGGGACTCATCCACAAGGTGCTGATACCCCAAAAACCATGAGCCACCTTTAATCTCAGGACAAGGGAAGATTGCCATTCCCCAAGCAACAGCCATTGTATACAATAGTGTGTAGAGGGTCCCAAGTACACAGTAACCTTTAGATCACTCATTAAGCTGCTCACAAAACCATATTCCTTTCCCATGTAGACATTAGACTCACCCTCTTAGCTGTGGGTTACCCCAGAGATAATATAGGTATTCCTCTATAGTATATATTAAACTTATCTTTACTTAACCAGACAGGATTTATTTCTAGGCCCTTGTAACCCACAATCTGCTGCCAACCTAGCCTGAGGCTGAAGTTCTCAAGTTGACCTGGGACTCAAGTTCTCAAGCCTATCTGGGACTGAAGTTATCAAGCTGGCCTGGGACTGAGGTTATTAAGTAAGATTCCTGGGAGCCCTCTCATCCAAAAGACCCTTTCCAGTAATCAAAATCTAAGGAGAGAATGCACCAGACAAATGGACTTCCTCGTTCTAAGGATTATGACTGTTTATACCTAAACAAAACAGACCTCATGTTTTATGATTATTGTTCCTATGTTTTGAATGCTTTACCTTTTGGAGTAAAATCTTTTACTTACTTCCCCTCACCCATCCTACTCCTATAAAACTCCTTCAATAATAAATATGTATGTCTCCTGACCATTAGGGTTGCAGTCTTGAGCTTAGAGAACATACTAAGGGACATTGAGGTTTCAGCCTGATTTTGTTCACCCGTGTCGCCTTCCTGTGTACCCAACCCAGCTGGAGCAGGGCTTCTGGCAAGGAAACAATAATTAGAAGAGACAGTCCACAGAATGGGAGAAAATTTTTGCAAAATACACTTCAGATAAGGGACCAGTAACCAGAATATGAAGGGAAGTCAAGCAGCTTAGCTGCAGGAAAAGAAAAAATAGAGCTGAATACATAACTCCCTAATAAAGACATATGAATGACCAAAAACCATATGAAAACATGTTCAACATATCTTATAATAAAGGAAATGCAGATCAAACCATATTGAGATGTCACTTAATCCCAGTCTGAATGGTTATGATCAAAGAAATAGAAAAAAGATTACACCTGTTGGTAAGGCTGTGGTGAATAGGGAACTCTATTACTCTGTTGTTGAGAATGTAAATTGGTACAGCCACTGTGGAAAACAATAGGGAGATTTCCCAAAAATCTCACCTAGAACTACCATATGACCCAGTAATTCCACTCCTTGGTATTTATACAAAGGAGAGAAAAATAGTCTGAAAGATACTTTCACATCCACATCTATTGCAGCATTATTCACAATTGCTAAGACATAAAATCTACTTAAATGTCTAAGAATTGATGACTGGACTGAAAAAATGTGGCATAGATATACTAGGGAATACTACTCAGCCTTAAAGAACAATGAAATCATGTCACTTGATACAAAGTGGATAGATGGTACACAATTTAATTCTTAGTGAAGTAAACCAGTCTATGAAAGAGAACCACGGTATATCCCCACTCAATAAATGTGGAATGCCTACACTTTATGGTTGAAACTGAAAGACTCAAAGATATAATAGTGGGGAGGGCGAGTGTAGATACCAGCCACTATATAGAAGGGGTGAATAGTAGAAGGTGGGAGGGAGGTGCTCAGGGAAAAAATATTTAACAGGTACAAGAATATAAAATTCTCTGTTGAAAATGATGCATATGGTAATTCTCGGTTGAAAATGATGTATATGGTTAATAATGATTAAATGTAAATAAGAAATCATTTTTTTTTAATGGAGACGGGGCCATGTTAGCCAGGATTCTGGGGAATTAGTAGGACATTAGCATCTCTGTCTTTGCTAGAATAGTGTCCAGGTAGGAGGGTTTCAGAAGAGCAGTTTCTGGGACAGACAGCTGGAGACACTGCTATAGAGCCCACCCAAGAAGGGTAAGTAAGGGTGAGTAAGAAGGTCATGGTGGGAACAGGGGTGCAGAGAGCAGACCGAGGGACACCACAGAGGGGCAGCACAGCACAGGCTGTAAGGTTTGGGTCTCAGCTCTTCTGCTTAGTCAGTGACCAAACACCATCAAGGTCTGAACATGTGTGGAACATGCTTTATTGCTGCATCCCAAACCAAGGTGAGCACTTGACTGTATGATCCAAGTCAACATGACCATTTCCTTAAATAATGTGTGAAAAAAAAATGAACTGTTACAGAAAACAAAATTCTTATGATGCTTTCACAGCTCTGTTCTGGTGGTGTTGCTCTAATTCATACTTGTTATTCAGAGAAATGTCTGTGGAGAACTGAAACTGATTTTAGAAATCTCACCATTGCTGGGGCAGCTGCTGGCGTGGTGGTTGAGGTGGATGGATCACACATGGCTGATTGTAGAGTTTGAATACATGACTCATGGCTTGAAAAACACATTGGGGGGAACCAGCAGTTAGCGTAATGGCTATGTCGCTGGACTCCCACGTAGTCCACCGTGGTTCGTGTCCCGGACCCGGTGGCTTAAAACTCACACCGGGCACGTGTGCATGTATGCCCAAGATCTCGAGAGGAGAATGGAGGAGAAGGGATTACGGCATGACCATCCCCCCTGGGGGGTGATTTCTCGCTTTCTGTCTCTATGTCTCTCTCTGTCTGTCTGGCGAGTGCACGTGCCCTATAGTGAAAAAACCTCTCAAAAAAAAAAAAAAAGAAAGAAAGAAAAGAAAAAAAAAACACATTGGGCACATGTGTGTGCCCAATCTCCCAAAAGGAAAAATGGAGGAGGAGGGATTGTAGAAATAGGCATCGCTCCTGGATGGTGATTTCTCACTTCTCTTTCTCTCTCTCCTCCCCCCGACCCCCAACCCCAGCAAGGGCACAGGCTCTCTGGTGAAAAAAAAAAAAAAAATCACCACTGCCTAACTTCATAATATCAACATCCTGTGATCTTCCTGTGAACACACTGCTTTGGGTAACCCTGGACTTCACTGGTGTGGGCTTATTCTAAAGTTTTCCTAGGCTCTCTTTCCCGCGTATGGTGTATGTTGTGTGTGTGCTCTTTCAAGGCAACAGCCGTGACATTTTCTACATTGTCAATCACCATGCTTCACTGGCAAACTGAGAAGAATGAGGTCGCATGGAGCCTTAGGTTTGGTCGAAGCTTGCCCTGGTGCCCTTCATAATGTAACCTGTGAAGTGTGTATTTTTATGCCCTTTCTATCTGTTAGTGCTTAGGGGAGACTTACATAATCTTCCGCATGGCCAGGCAGGAGCCAGCAAACAGGAGCCCCTGTCTCACCATGTCAGGCTTGTCAGCTCAACATTTTGAGATGGCCACTGACATGGCTTTTGTTTTAATGTTTGCTCAAGGTAAGAAAGATTTATCTCTCTTAAAAAACAAACAAAACAAAAACAAAAAAAAATGGATTTGTCAAATTTACTGAAGAGTCAATTATTTTTATTAAAATTGTGTAAATTGATTATGAAACTTTAAAGTAATATAAGCTTCAGTTGTAAAAATAAAAATGGTTTCTCCATTTTTTTTTTCTCCCAAATGACTTACTAATAATATTAGAGAAACCAGGGATTTAAAAATCTTTTCAGGTGAATGGCAGTGTTATCTTAAAGAGGCCACCAGAGGGGGCTAATGAATTTCACGAAGACACATCTCAAGTAGAGAAAAAAAACGAGGAAACTTTCCATAAACACAGAGATTCTAAAGTCTTCGATTGCTGGGTCTTATCCAGTGAAAGAAAAGTCTAAAATGGTGTATTGATTTATATAAAAATGTGATTAAAGATTTAAAATAAAATTATTGTTTGCCAATGCCTGCCCCTCCCCTCTCCCTTGCCTTGAGAAGCAAAGGAGTGGGATAAAGATGAAGGAAGAGGAAGGTTAAATGGAACAATGCCCTGAGCTGGCACATACAAAGAAGTGCTTTCACCTTCCACACTCCACTCACACTCCCAGCCAGATATTGATCAGAAATAAAATAAAATGCAACATTAATTGCAAAATACATCTTGACATCCTGTTTCCAATCAGATTAAAAATTCATGCTTAGCTTCTCGTTTGTTGATGCATTAAACTTCTTGTGATTACAAAAAATCTTCTGTTTGTAATTGACCTTGCTTTTTGAGTGTAGGCAATTGACAGGAGAGAATTGAGAAGGGGTTCCATGTTACCTGTTTTATGACAGGCAGATGGGGAATTTCAGGAAGATGTGTTTGCATGCAGCCCTCAGCTTTGAGGTCTCCATTTCTGGGTGCATTAGTGCAGTAAGCCTGGTCTTGGGGGTGTGAGCTTATTTTATGCTTCTCAGAAGACTTTCAGGAAATAATTATTTCAGAAATTAACTGGAGTTAATGAAAATGTTCTCTTAATGGATTATTATTTAACCTAGACTGCCTCTTTATTTTGTCCCCTCGGCATATTGGCATCAGCCTAGGCTGGGTGCTGCTTTTGGCTAACAGTGTTTCTGCCTCTGTGATTCATTTGTATGCTTTACCAAGAGATAGTTTTGTTTCTACAAAATTTCATTTGTAGTGGCTGAGTTTATTACTTTATTGGGTTGTTGGAAAAGTCAAGACATATCTAATTATATGATATAATAAAATATCTAAAAAGATCACCTATAGTGATAAATCTGGGGATTTCATTTTTTATGGAAAAATTATACTATGGATTTTAGAAACTTGATAGGCATGCAAAAATTTTAAAAATTACTGTTTAAGTATCAGCAGAAATTTTAAAACATTAACAAAGGTGTGTACAAATCCAAAATTCTGAATTTGAAATCAGACTCACAGATTTCTCCTCCATATTAAAGAAAATGAAAGTAGAAACAGAAAAGATGACTTAAGGGTGGTGACTGACTCCAGATAGACTTGATCAGACTTCAGTAACTGTCGGTAAAATTCAAGACACTGACTCCATCTCTAGTCTTTTGAAGTACCACTTGGTTTGATTTAAACTGTTTTTGTTAATTGATTATCTATTATACCCTTTTGGATAACAAGGACTAAAATAATTGGCAATGTTACTTTCTTCACATTCCCTCGGAAGTACATGCCAGTGATCTAGGGGAGCATGGAATAAGGCACGCATTTGGGACGGCGGAGAAAACGAGGCACAGACTCATGCTCACACAATCAAACAATGTTCCTCTTGGAAAGATAGGTTAGTCTAAATTACAAGTGAGGAACTTTATGTCAGGTGACCCTGGGGTCTCCAGGTGAGGTTTACAATTGCAAGGTGGGAAACACTGGCCCCCAGAGTTTCTAAAAGCTACGTTGTTGTACCAATCATTGTGTTAGTGGCAGTTCTGTCAAATACGACAACATATCAAAGCACACCTAAAATACTTCCTCTTACAGAGCAGAGAACAAACCTGTCTCCTGCCCACCATCCAGTCCTGTGCTGCAGCGTCCATGCCTCCTTTCCCAGGCCAGCCTCCACCCTCCTCCGTTCCCTACCATGACTGAATTTTGCCCAGCCCCCAGTCTTTGGTGCCCTCGCCCCTCAGGTCTAACAGCCCTGGGCCACATTTACTTTATTTTGCATATTTCCAGCAGTCCCCTCATTATCTATAAGTTTGTTCATTCTCCTAATTATCATATGGTTTTTGTAACTATACTGTCCCTGGATGTGTGAATTCTTCTGATGGACCTTAAAGTCAAAGGATATTTTTATTTTTAAAACATTTTGTGTCTATGTGTGCTAGAGGGAATGTACACTTTCCAGAGAGAAACAGACAGATAGGAAGAGGAGAAAGAACCTCCTGTGAGGAATCGTCATGCCACAATCCCTTCTCCTCCATTTCTTCCTCTTTTCAGGATTTTGGGCACAAACGCACACATGCGTGATATATTTCTCAAGAGAGCAGATCTGGGATTTGAACTACACAGTTGACCATGTGATATCTGGCTGCCCCAACCACTAGCCAAGGAGCTGGCTCTAAATATTTTTTGTTTGTTTGTTTGGAGAGATTTTCACTGTAGGGCGCGTGCGCTCGCCAGACAGACAGAGAGAGACATAGAGACAGAAAGCGAGAAATCACCCCCCAGGGGGGATGGTCACACCGCAATCCCTTCTCCTCCATTCTCCTCTCGGGATCTTGGGCACGCACGCACACGCACCCGGCGTGAGTTTTAAGCCACCGGGTCTGGGACACGAACCGCGGTCGACTACGTGGGAGTCCAGCGACATAGCCATTACGCTAACTGCTGGTTCCCTAAAGATTATTTTTAATGTTATTTTTAATTGACAAATCATAACTGTAAGCATTTATTGGGTGCACTGTGATGAGGACAACTTTCCAATTACTATTCCTGTTCCAGAGTTCTTTCCAAGGAGCCTGGGAGAGTCACGCTCTGATCTTGCTGTAGCATACTGCTTTGTCTAGTGGTTGTGGACAGACGACTCCTTACATCGTGACCTGGCATGGCTGTTTAATGGTGTATAGGATTCTCCATATGTTGTCCTATTATTTTTTCCAGTTTTGCTATAGGTTATGTGTGCAAACTCATGAAAGACATAGACAAACAGACAAGAGAAAGAAATTGAGAAATCACCCACCCCCAACAGGAGAATGGTCACACTGCAATCCCTTCTACTCCATTCTATTCTTGGGACACACACACACACACACACACACACACACACATACATGACATGGTTTTGAAGCCGCCAAGTCTGAGACTCGAACTGCAAAGTCAGCCACATGGGATTTAATGGTTATTCTTCTTTTCTTTTTGGTTGCTTGGATTAAATTGGAGGTTTTGTCTTCAAGGTCAGAGATTTTTTTTTCTTTTGCATGGGTTAATCTGCTTTGAAATGTACAAGAGGTTTTGATTTTCTGCATCAAATTCTTTATGTTGTATTTGACTCTGTTGCAGGGTGTCTATGTGACTGTGGAGTTCTTCTTTCAAGTCGTGAGAAAATTTTCTCATCTCCTGAAATTGGTTGTCTGTTTTCTCTTGCATCTCATTGAGTTTTGTTATGATGAATATTCTGAGTTCTTCTGACATTTATGATTTTTTGTGTTGTATTCATTATTGGTGGGGAGTTATGGTTTTCTTTAGAAGGAGATATTTTCTGATTATTTCTTGGTATTCTGTTTTAATTTGTAGTCATCTGGCAATGTACACACTTTGTCCTACTTCTTTGGAGTAGGTTTTTGTAACTGTGTGCTTGAGTATTTCCTTATGGCATGAATTAGCTCTGAGACAGTGTCCCTCTTTTACTGTGGGTGAGAATGTGGGATCCCCAGTGGGAGTTTGGGGTTCAGGTTTTTATTGAAGAAGAGATCCTGCTGATCAGATCAGGCCATGTAGTCTTTGGTTCCCTATTGCTCCTAGAAGGGTGAAGGGCAAAATGGCATCAACACAGGTTCTATTTCTGGGACGATAGGAGCCAGGTGGTGGTCCCTGAAGGCCAGAGCAGCCCCTCTTCCCCCACTTCAGGCTGGTTGAGGTCTTTGCTGATCAGTTCATACTGGGTGGCTTGTGTTTCCCTGTGGCTCCTTCTATCTCTCCAACACTGACTTTTTTGTTTTGATATTAAGGAAAGAAAAATCTGTGTGAGCCATTCTCCTTGGAGGGTATAGAGTCTCTAAATGAATGTTGGAACAAATGAGAGGAGGCAAAACATCAGTTTACATTGCATGAAGGGCTTATGGCTTGGTAAGTTTATATTTATTCATTTTTTTTTTAGTCCGTCCCCCCCAAAAAAAATTGAAATCTCTTTTCTATTCTTTAATTTTTTTAAATTATCGAGAGAATGTGCCCTCAACTGAAGGAGACAGAGACATAGGGAGATAGGAGAAAGCACCCCCCATGGAGTATGGTCAGGGGACAATCCTTTCTTAATCTCTCCATCCTTTTGGGGTTTGGGACACTCTCACCCATATATCCAGCATATTTTTCAAGCCAGGGTCAGGATTCAAACTGTGACTTGCCATATGAAATGGGTTCTCTTAACCACTAGGTTCTGGGGCCAACCCTCTATTTTTTTTTTTTTTCAAATAAGACATGCTTCACTGTTATCTTAGAGCCTTTTTTCCCCTCTTCAGTCTAGAAATGGACTTAAATCCCCCCTCCACAATAATTTTCAATCAATAGCATCAGATTTATATAGCAATCCATATCATACACACTATAGCACTAAACTAAACAATTAGATTCAGTAAGTTCACAGCTTAACATGAAACTAAGTGAACATGGGACATATGGATTATATGGGCTATTTCCCAACAAATGTTGTTTTTCTTTTTTTTCTTTATCCACAGGAAAAAACTCCCAAGCAAACTGTTGCACTTCCAGTAGGTCTTCCTAGGATCTACTGAGTGGGGTGCTCCCTTTGTGAACTTATTGCTGGAGAAAGCTGCAAATTTCCATCCTTAGATGAGTATGATCATCTATTAAGTAACCTAAGGGTCAAGGTGGTCCTTTAGCAGGGAAAGACCAGCTCCTCACAGAGGGTGTCTCACAAGGGCATGGCTTTATCTCCAGAGAGAGGACTCTGCTACGATCTTTGCTCAGTGAACTCAGACATTATCTGATCCCCAGCAAACTGGGCAAAGAGGACTGTACATGCAGCAGGGCATCCCTTACATCATTAGAATAAATAGAATCCCAACCTCTTGATTTTTTTTGTCATCAAAAAATAGTTAATGTCTGTATAAATTTAAGGAAATGTCTCTATAAAGTTGAGGAAATATGTACTGGCATTACTAGTTTCTTTAGACCTTTTCAATCAAACATGCAAATTAGACTTGAAAAAAAATTATTTTGTACCTAGCCTTGTGCTTCAATACATAGGATTACAAGAACAAATCAAAGCATCAAAGCTAACAGGTAAAAGAGTAGTGTTCTGAGAATGCTCGTGTGGCCTGTAGAACAAAGAGGAAGATAAGATTGACATTTCAATGGATAGATTGAATAAAGCAGAGTGCTTTGTCTTCACTAATGTTAGTGAGTCTTATCCAAGTAGACACAAACATATACACACACACATACACACACATACACATACACACACACACACACAAACACACACATATAGATATATATACACACACATATACACATACATATACATACATATTTCCTTAACTTTATAGAGACATTTTCTTAAATGTCTCATATATATACACATATATGTACACACACGTGTGTGTGTGTGTGTGTATTTCCTTAACTTTATAGAGCCATTTCCTTAAATGTCTCATATATATACACATATATATATACACACACGTGTGTGTGTGTGTATGTGTGTGTGTGTGTTTCTTGGTTCTGTTTCTCTTGTGCACTATGGCACATACACTGGACAGGTGACATGGGAGCAGCCACTCTTTCATCTTTTCTAAGTTAACCTCGAGTGCTTTTTGCTTTCACTCCTTTGCTGTGGTTTAGATTTGTAGGTCAGTGAGTAAGAACTGTGTGCGCTTTCTTGTCCAAAACTGACAAATCAGCTTAATTCCTGCACTGTCTCTGGAATGTTAAATTGTCACTATTAGTAGCAAGGATATATTTAATTGGCAAAACGCTAAGTTATTTTGTGATATTTTTAAACACAGCGGTTCCACATCAAATTCTTCTTATTAATACTGTGTCACAGGCAAGAGTCTCCAAAGGCTGAAAAAGCAACAGGAAGTGACCCATGTTCTAGCTGAGGAGAGTTTTTTATTTTGTGGAAAGTGTCTCCATGCTGGTGGGTGAGACTTCAGAAAGGCATATGGGGAAGAGATTGGAGCTGCCATGTTTAATAAATAGCTGACTACTTTGTGATAGAGAGGTCACAGAAAGTGCTGTCTTCTGAGGGAGGGGAGGACAGAGGAAGATGAAAAGACGAACAGGGAATATTTAGGAGAATCTGCAGATCAGAGTGATATAAAGATCTTCTTCTCCATCTCCACAAAATCATTAATAAAGTTGCAGGTTCCATAGTCTTGGTTTGGGGATCAGATTTAATCTTCTCTTAAATATTATCTGAGAGAAAGATCTGAGAGCCATGGACAGTCATTGAAAGCAGCCAGATACATCTGAGCTGAAGTCTGAGGTTTGTTAAAACATAACTGTAAAATAGATTGGCCCCATTAATGAGAATGATAAGAAGCAACTCCCCTCCTCCTTTTCAAAGATAATGATTCTATTCACTTCAAGGTCAAAACCTTTGCTCTTTCCATTAAAAACAATCAATTACTATTTACCTCATACTAAACAGTAATACTCAGTCCTTTCTCTACCATTCTTCTTGTTTTTACATAGGCAATATTCTCCTTGAAATGTTGCTACCAACCCAGGTGAGCAGTTATTTATTCTTCAATTTCAAATTTTCAGTGGAGAACAAATTTTGCTTTCCCAAGGATATGTTATTTTTGCTTTTACTTATTTGTTTCTTATTTTCAACTCTTTTACATTGTTTGTGAGCTGGCTTCTGGCAGTATGTAGATAATAGGAACATCAGTATCTGCATCTTGGTGTCCAAACTGCTCGAATATGTCTTACCCTAACAATTTTTTATTAGTCTGAAGAGAAAGCACATATATAAATAATCATCAGTAATTTATTATAACATTTTGTAAAAGTGCATAAAGTAATTTAAAATTATTTTGAAACATATAGGGGAATTTTGCAGGAGGCATGCTACATCCATAAAAAAATCAACAGTAACTAAAGCTAATGAAAATGTTCTAGATTTAGCAAGAAACATTTATTCAATGTTAATGCAACCTGATAGGTAGCCCATTGAACAAAGCTGGCCAAGCACAGCCCACTAAAGACAATCATTTGGCTAAACAGCTGTTTTATCTGGGCACTATAATCAGATTTAGGGGGTGAAAGATGAGAATGCCATACAAGCCTTCATAGATAACAGTTTCCAAATGTGTATTATTTTATTTTAACAGATTTTTCTGACTTTATTTTTAAAAGATGAAATTAACCTCATCAGTACCTGTTTCTATTAAGCTGTGGAAAACTTTTGATTTTACTTTTCTGGGAGATCAAAGCCTATCTTAATTTACTCAGAAACTTCATAGTTTAATTCCTGGAGGAGTCCAACCCGGTAGGGCCCCAGGATCTGTTTTGAGCCTGTGACCTTATGAGCAAAGTTTGTGTCGAATCAGCATGTTGGCAAGGCTACTGCTGTATGTCCCTCGACCTATGAGCGAAGCTTGGGTCCACTCAGCATGCTGGCAAAGCTGCTTGTTGTATGCTCCAGAGACTGTGGTAGCCTTGCTGGGAAGTGCACCCCCCGCCCGGGCTCCCTGATACACTACTATAAAAGAATTACATAGCTTTCTTATACATCCTGAGTATATGATAAGATTTCCCAAAAGTTACCCTTTGCCCTGACCACCTGCCTGTTTTAAGCCAAAATTAACATATGTTAAGTTAGTATAAGCCAAATTAGCGTTAGTAGCATATGTAGACTAAGTTAGTTTAAGGCTAGTTTTATGTAAATACTCCTTGTTAAAGCTGCAGGTCAAAGTTAACTTATATTAGAGCAAGTTAGCATATCCACCACCATAATAGGGACTTAAAGATAAAGCACAAGAATTCACTGATTAACAAAGAATTCAACAAATAAAATACAGGGACCCGTGGGTTAATAGAGGAAGGACAGATCTGGCTAACAGTGATAGAATAAACACACCTGAAGGCTCCAGGAGGAAGAGTAACTATCTTAGCTTGGACCTCTTATCTAAAGCAGCAGATAGTTTTAAATTACAAATAGTTTCTCCTCTATATGCTGTGAACTATGAAAAACTGCTAATAAAATATCCTGTGTTGTCTCCTGAGTTACAAAATCACCTTCCTTTCCTATATGGGCAATAGGCTCACCCCCTTTAGTTGTAATATAGATATTCCATATATTAACTATGTCTTTACTTAACAAGACAAGATTTCTATCTAGGCCTTTGTAAGCAGCAATGCTGCCATCCTGGCCTGGGACTGAAGTTATCAAGCTGACTTGGGACTGAAGTTATCAAGCTTCCTGAAAGCTCCCTCTTCAAAAGACCCTGTCTGGTAATCAAGACTTAAGAAAATGCACCAAATAGACTCCTTCGTTCTAAAAACTGTGTTTGGCTGCACCTGTTCAAACAGAACAGACATCATGTTTTACTAACATTGTTCCTGTGCCTTGAATTTCCTGTTTCATAGAGTAAATCTTTTATTTCCCCCTCACTCCTCCTACTCCTGTAAGACATCCCTCAATAAATACATGTGTTTGGTAGCCGCTAATGCTGCAGTCTGGAGCTGGCTCTGGCTGTGGCCGGCTGAGAACATGCTAAGGAGTATTGAAGTCTCAGTCTAATTTTTTTTCCTGATCACCTGTGTCACCTTCCTGTGTACGAGTCTCAACCACCCCGGCTGGAGCAGGCCCCTGGCAAATTCCAAGTATGTGAAAGTTTTAACCCTCAGTCATTTTTCTACCTTGTTAGATGCCTCCTTTTTGGAGGTGGCACCTGTTGGCAGGCTCACATGCCTTCCCAAGGTCAGGCTAGAAGCATCTCACTTGCTAAACACCTTGCATTTCCCCTTCTGATCTCAGGCAGATGGGATTAGTTCTCCTTTAACTTGGATTCACATCCATCCACTGAGACTCAGTTCACTCTTCTCCCACTCACCTCTCGATGTTGGACTCTACCTCACAGCCACAACTGTTGTAAATCCTTGTAGTTCACCTGGATGATCTCCATGCTATACACATGTGATTTTAATTCCTCCCCACCCTGGTGCTCGATCAGACTCATGTTCATGACCAGATTATGCAAGGGGTTTAGAGAGCACTGTGGCTGTCTGAGGTAGCTCAGAAGCTTGTTTTGTACCTGTAATACAGTTGTCACTCTGTGGTTTGCTTAATAATAGAACACCCCCCTTCTGTCATGTAATGAATCTTGAAGGACCCACAGCCAACCTGTATTATGTCTGTGAGACTTTGAAAATACAGAGATTTCCTAACTCAAACTCTCTCTGTCAAGTAATCCTGCAAATGATGTCTAATAAACTGTACTCACATTATCACGGACAAAGCAAGATAGTATCCTTGTAGGGGTCATCCTAGGAAGAGGACATGACGCCCCCTGCTGGAGAGCAAGGCTGTGTGTGAGTGTCACCTACTCCTTGTATTATCTAATGCCAATTCACAATGAAGTCAGTTAGCAAAACAGGGACCCTCTTCTCTCAATGGCCTGATTTCTTCCATTTCACCCAAGGTCACAGTCCTTGAGTTTTTCTCAATTCTGGAAGAGCTTCTTTCATATGGAGCAAGAAGCTGTGGTTTAATTACATACTGAATTATCCTGTATGATGACTTATGTTATGCTTTGCATTTTTTTCACTACAGCTTTAATCTTGTTTTGGGAATTTTTTTTTCCTCTACTTTATGACCCATGTCTAAAATAAGGTACTTGGAATCAAATAGCTCTTGCCTTTTCACAGCAAATCATCTGAGAAAGAATGATTTTATTCCTGCTTTTTTATGGCTTCTGGTTCTCAGAAATTAGTATATCTATATGCCAGGCTACCTTCTTGTTGTTGATGTTGATCTCCTCTGCAACTTTGTACACAAATCTGAACATTATCAGGGTGACAGGTGAATGAACTGAAATTCTCAGTCTGTCTCTTCACCAAAAATACTACCTTTTTTTTTTCTGTAATTGTTCAAGGCTGGTGACTTTTAAAAACATGTATCATATTATCTTTTTAAAATTAAAGCAAGTGCCTCGATATTGTTTCATGTAATTGTTACCTAACCCTCTATGAGTAAAGGATGAGTTACTGATAGATTGCATCTATTGGAGGATGGGGGAGTTGGTTATCTGAAGTCATTTTCTTCTAGAAGGAAATGCTTGTGCTGCTTGTTATTGAGATCTGATATGTGCTAGAGATCTAGAGTTGTCATTCCTTTGCTAATAAATTGATATTCTGATTAAAAAAAATAAAACTTCAGCTTTGAATGTCCTCTGTCTCTGTCTCTCTCCTGCATGAAACTCTCTCCACTCCTTCCAATAGAAGTACAGGCTTTGAATGGCTCTCCTCAGGGTTATAAATTTTTAAACATATCTTTTGAAAGTCAAAGAGCAGCAGCAATGGACTCTCTACTGAGGTCATATCCATCCTTCCTTTGAATTTACCCTTGATAGGTGGAGAATGTCAAAACAACAACATTCAGTGGAATAAAGAAAAATGAAATATAATCCAAAAACATTTTCTGCTATGTAATAGTCAAAGATTGGAAAGGGAATATCAGATAGTGATATGATACAAAACTATAGGTAACAAAGAATAGAGAAAAATCAGTTGTGTTTTTATCATTTTATTCTTTTGAGTTAGAAGAATGAGGTAAATGTGGTATTATTGACTAGTAAAAAATGTAATTGAGCTAAATTTCCCTTGAATTATAGAAACTTTCTTTGTTTGTGTTCTCTGCTGAAGGTATTTTCTGGAATGGATAACTAAAGATTCTCTTTCTAAAGCAGTAGGTAGAGAGAAAGAAATAAAATAAGTTGAGAAATATACGTGATTCAAAGTAGTTGACAGTTTATTTATTCTGTGAATGATGTGGCTTTTAGACCTATGAGAACATAGTCCTTCTTTATGAGGTATTATGTGGAGTAGAGGATGGAGAAGGGCCCTTGACTGGCAAAGGGGATTCTTAGGTATAGTTCCTTGCATTTATATTCCTTTGATTTTACTTCTTGGAGCTTCTTGATTCTGTGTAATTTTGGTGTTTAGTTTATAGTGTCTCCAGGTTGTAGATTTTTTGTTTTTCTTTTTCATTTTTCTGCCAGAGGGCACATGTGCATGCCAGAGAGAAAGAGAACAAGAAAGCACCCCCAAATCTGAACTCTTGATACTCAAATTTATAATACTATGGAAAAGAAGAAAAACCCACAAAAGGATTCCTGAGAGGTCAATTATCAGAAAAACCAGGCAAATACAGTGTCCTAGAACCAAATCAAGAAACTATATATATCAAGGAGGACAGAAAAACCATCTTTGTTTCTGGGTCTAAAAGATGAGGACAGAGACTTCCATGAAGTTAGCGATGGGGTACTCCCCACAAGAGTCAACAATCTGATCTGTTTTTTACATAACATGCTATGAAATCAGGACCAACCACAGTTTAAGCTCTGGCCCCAGTGGCTTAAAAACATGCCAGGTATGAATATATGTGTGTGCATATGTGTGCATGTACCCAGGATCCTGACAAGATGGAGAAATGGAGAAAGGTTTGCAGCATGACCAGACTCTACTGGATGTCTCTCTCTCTTTCTCTCTCTTGGCTTCTCTCTCTCTGGCATGACCTCTGGCAATCAAAAGAAAAAGCTATGAGATAAAAAATATTTTATTTAATCTTCTCTCTCTGAAAAAAATGAAATGATCTATTTCTTAATGTTTTGCAAGTAGTCTAGAAGTTTCTGAATGTTCACCCATCTAAGTAAGCACTGTGCATCATTTCTTCTTTGAGTTGTTTCCTGAACTGCTGGTAGCATTCATTGTTTGCACTGTGGGGGATGTGCACTGTTGTCCTCAATGTCTTCAAATATTTTATTTTATTTTAGTGAAGAGATCTCAAGACCAGCAGTTAGCATAATGGCTATGTTGCTGGACTCCCATGTAGTAGACCACAGTTTGCGTCCCAGACCTGGTGGCTTAAAACTCATGCTGGACGCGTGTGCGTGTGTGCCCAAAATCCCGAGAGGAGAACGGAGGAGAAGAGATTGTGGCGTGGCCATCCCCCCGGGGGGGGGATTTCTCACTTTCTGTCTCTCTGTCTCTCTCTGTCTGTCTAGTAAGCACACACGCCCTAGAGCAAAAACCTCTCCAAAAAAAAAAAGAGAGATCTGAATCCTTCTTCTTAAGCAAAATGAATCCTTCTAGGATGCTACCTATTGAGAAGGAGAGAGGACAGAAGAAGAATTAGAAATGAATTAAAATCATCTTAATTTATTGTGCTATTTTAGTAATATCTATGAATTCTCATTTTAGTCTGATTGCTTTGACTAGATAATTTTAGAAATGTGGTGTCATTGTTCTGAACATGGCAGACTATGAGGCGAGTCATGTAGGGAGGGCAGAGACTCCCAAAGCATGACACACTGACATAGAGGGGCTCTCAGGAAGATACCAGGAAAGCTTTGGAATAGCAACAAATGTCATCATTGTCTTTTAATGATAAAAGTAAAGTAAATAACTGAACTAACTACCTGTTTTTTACTAGGATTTAACCATGTCAGTAATTCAAATATCAGAATTTCACTTGATGTGAAAATAATCCATTAGATAGTATTTTATGCACATATCTGTCATACCAGTTTCTGATAATTTGGTGTCTAGATAATGTATACATTACTGTACCACTATGAATGCTTTATGGCTTTAGATATAAACTATCCTCTTGTTCAAAGAAGAAACAACAGTAAAGGATTCGTGGCTATTTCCAAAATAATAAGATTTCATTTCTAAGTCCTGCTGGCCCTTATAATCAGCAATATCTGTGTCAAACTACTACTTTTACATCACTCAGAATGGGAAATCATTCTGCTTTGCTTTGTATTCTTTCAGCATGACATGAGTACTTATGGACTTGCAGACATCAAGCCTATATTGCCTTAGGAAACATGGATCTAACTGTGCAAAAATGTGGTCTAGCTACCAAAGCCAGTAGGACTCACGTCCACACGGTATCCTGTAATTTAGAGCCCACTGCAGGAGCACTGTGGAGTGGCCCAGACAAAATGCTTGTGCGGGCTCATCTTCGTGTGTCCGTCTCTGCCTCATCTCTTAAGTACATCCCGAGGAATTCTGATACTCAATTATCCCAGGATCTGAGGCCCAGAAGGAGAAAACTTTTAATTGTTTCTCCAATGTGAGAAGCCACTTGAGCAGCAGAATCAATTCAGAAGTAATTGCTCTTCCTCAGGGTATCCCCTTAAAGTTTATCTAGTGTTTAAAAAAATAACACAATCCTCGAACTTTCGGAGGGTTGTTGAATTGAAGTCCAGAATCAAAAGAATCTTGTTTCCTCTGAGCAACTGCAGACTGTCTCCCCGGGAAAGCTGAGCTACAAGAAGAAAAGCAGAATTGTTTCCAACAGTCAGCTTTCATGGCTAATTTAGGTGTGCTTGTGTGGAGCTTCATCTTGGTGCCCGGCTGCAGGAGCAGAGACTCAAGTGGTGAGAGGGTCAGTCCAACATTCAGCTCGATGCTTCTTTCTCAGGGAAATTAAGCTTTCGTTGACTTGACTGAAGTTTTCCCAAGAACTTAAAAATAAATCAATATGGAAAGAATTTTTAGCCAGGCACTAAATAATCTCAATTTGCATCACTAATAAGAAATGCCACCTTTGTCCTGTGGAGTCCTGTATCACTATGTTTCTGTCTACTTCTGGACTTCTTATTCAGTTCCACTCATTTATCTTCTCATCTGCCAGTACCAAGTTATTTGCAGAAAACTATTTTATATTTCAGCATATACTGGAGTAAATGTCTGAATTATTTTTTAGCATTTTTCTGACTATTAAGCCATACTGATTTTTCCATGTAAAACTCAGAATCAACTTGTTTTGAATAATTATCATATTGACATCACATTTAATATTTGTAAATTACATTTAAAAATCCTTAGGTGTTTTTGGCCTTTCTATCCTATGCTATTTCAGTTGTTTATTGTCTTAGTAGTCCTTCCATATCCAAGTTGTCTTCATAAGGTTATGCTGATTCTTGCTAATTTTATTCCTTAGTAACTTATATTTATTTTTTCATTAATTTATTTATTTTACATTCTTTCACTGAACATCATCACAGCATAGAAAATGTGATTTCCCATCCAGAATACACTGCATAGTGGCTTACTCATACATATTATCATCAACAAATAGTTTTCCATTTCTTTTTTCTTATATATATATATATATTTTCCCCTCTTTCTCACCCTCTGCCATTTCCCACCCTCCTCCCACACTGTCTCCAGTATCTGCAGTTGCTTTCCATTCCTTTCTTATTTTTTCCCACATTTTATTGATTCACAAAATATCTTAATTAATTTAAATACTTTCAATAGCCAGTTCAGCTGATATATACATATCCATGAACATATGTTGACTTTAGATATGAAACCCTGTGGGTAGAATGAATATACTATAAAGTAGCACCTAGCTGAGGCTATATAGCTTACTGTGGTCATTAAATGAGTATCTTTTAATATATTTTTTAATTTCAAGAAAGGCTATTTTAGCTTTAATAAATGAAAATAAAAAAAAATCTTAAGAGAACTTTGCTTAAGACTTAAAGCCAGGAAACAGGTAAGGTTTCTATTAGAATAGTAGGTACATGGACCTGTCCACAACTCAAGAGAAGACAAAATCCTTAACTCTGGAAAACAAAGCATACAAGAAGATCAGTGATGATTTAGTCAAAAGTCATAAAATTCTATTCCACCAGTTCAGACTCATGTACTTAATCTATCTTCTGTTGTGGTCTGATCTTTTCATTTAAATTCTGTAAGATAATGATCAGCTCTGGCCTTGTCCCTACCATTAAGTGGGCCATTTTCTTAGTTGTTTTTGACCTCTTATTTCTGTGTGTCTGACTTTAGCTTTTCTGCGATAGCACTCCCTTCAGAACTTTTTGGAGAGCTGATCTGGTGTTGGTAAATTCTTTCAGGTTTTGTTTATCTGAGAATGTTTTTGTCTTCTCTTCCAATATGAAGGATAATCTTGCCAGATATAGTATTCTTGGTTGAAACTGTTTTTCACTCAACACTTTAAGTATATTTCCCTAATCTTTCTTTGCTTGCATTGTTTCCAATGAGAGGTCTGCTGTTAGCCTGATGGGCTATCCTTTGTAGGTAACTTGATGTTTCTCTCTTGCCAATCTTAGTATCTTTTTTTTGTGGTTTTGATCAATCTGGCTATAATGTGTCTTGGAGAGGATCTTCTTGGGTTGAATCTATTTGGGGTCCTTTGTATTTCTTGGGTCTGGATCATTGAATGTCCTTCTAGGTTTGGAAAATTTTCTTCCAGGATTTCATGGATTCACTTATCAATGTCCTTATTAGTTTCTACACCTTCTGGGATACTAAATATCCGGACATTTAATGGTATCTAGTATTTCTCATATATTATTCTCATTTTGGGGGGGATATTTTCTCAGTCTTCATGGTGGATTTTTCTAGTCCTGCAATTCTCTCTTCTACATCTGAGATTCAATTTTCTGTATGATATAGTCTGCTTTTAATACTTTGAAGGGAAGTTTGGACTTCTTGTATTATAGCCTCCATCTCCAACAGTTCCATTTGATTCTTTTATATGGCATTTATTTCCTCTTTCAGCTTTCTCAAGAATGTCCTCACCTCCTGGAACTCATCAGCTCTTTTCTTCTAGAGTTTATTGTATCTCTTCTCTTCCATCTCTTTGTCACTATGAATATTCTAAATTCATTATCAGACATTTCCATGAGTTCCATTGTATTGTGGATGAAGAGGAGTTATTATTTACCCTTCGGGGAGAGATTTTTTTTTTTATTTCTCATATTTCTTGTGCCTCTGTGATGATTTCTAGTCATCTGATGGCTTATTCATTTCTTCCTAATTTCTAAAAGTTCAATCTGAGTGATCAGAGGCATGCAGGAAGAGGTGATCTGCAAACACTTTGCCATTCTATTTTTCTCCCTTTGTGCTACATATTTAGTGGGAATTGAAAAATATGTTGACCCTGATAGTATTTGGATGCTTGGCTACATTTCACTTAGATGTGTCTAGACTCTCAGTGCATGGAGGTTGAGCAGCAAAGTGATGAGGTAAAAGAAACAGGATCAGAAAATAGAGAAAGAGAAAAAAGAAACAACAACAGCAATAATTATTTATTTATTTGTTTTATAAAACAAAAAATGAGAACCACACCACTCAAATATTCCTTGGAAGACCTTCCCTCTTTGCCTCTCTTAAACGGGAGGAGGAAAAGAGGATTATTAGTGAGATAATGGAGGATTTCTGAGCCAAGAAAATACTTTACCTATTTTTTTTTTTAAAAAGAAAACTTAATCTATAGTTTTCCTTCCTTGTACTGTCCTTATCTGTTTTAAGGATAAGGGTGATAGAGGCTTCGTAGAATGAATTAGGGAGAGATTCACCCTTTTGGATCTTTAGAAATAACTTGAGCAGAATGGGGGTTAATTCTTCTTTGAAAAGTCTGTAGAATTCGAAGGTGAAACCATCAGGGCCAGGGTTTTTCTTTGTTGGGAGGTTATTTACTACTGATTCAATCTTCTGGCTTGTTATGGGCCTATTCAGGCTTTCTATATCCTCCTATTCAAACTTGGTAGATCATATGTGCCCAGGAATTTGTCCATCTCATCCAGATTGTCTTGTTTCTTGGCATACAGATGTTCATAGTATCCTCTAATAATGTTTTATATTTCTACTATGTCTGTTGTTAATTTGTCTGCCTCATTGCAGACCTGATTCACCTGATTCTTTTCTCTCTTCTTAATAACTCTCGCTAGTGGTGTATCAATTTTGTTTATCTTTTCAAAGAAGCAGCTTTTACTTTCATTTATTTTCTGTATAGTTTGTTTATTTTCTATTTTATTTATTTTCTGCTTGCATTTTTGTAATTTCCTTTCTCCCGGAGTTTTTT
This sequence comes from Tupaia belangeri chinensis, assembly GCF_000334495.1. Classification (NCBI taxonomy): domain Eukaryota; kingdom Metazoa; phylum Chordata; class Mammalia; order Scandentia; family Tupaiidae; genus Tupaia; species Tupaia belangeri. The sequence continues at coordinate 5,095,698 of NW_006159681.1, read as the reverse complement.
GGATCTTTTTGCTGTTGTTTTTCCAATTCTGTGAGGCATGATGTTAGGTGATCCATTTGCCTTCTTTCCATCTTCCTCTTATGTGCACTAATTGCTATGAACTTCCCTCTTATGACTGCTTTAGTAGTGTCCCCAAAATTATGGAAACTCCTGTCCATATTGTCATTGACTTCCATAAATGTTTTGATTTCAGTCTTTTTTTCTTCAGTAGTTGTGGAGTCATTCAGGAGTAGGTTATTTAGCTTCCATGTATTTCAGTATTTTTGAGGATTTCTCTTGCAATTAAACTCAAGTTCAATTCTACCATGGATGTAGAGTGTTAAATTTAGGAGCTTGGTAAAAATCACATTAAGAGGTGGGATATTCCTGTACTTCATTCCTTTTTGCTGGGGATTGCTTCACTGGTGAAAAAAACCCCTTTCTTCATTTTTTTCTACATTTTTTTCCTTCACGAAGCCTTTCTGATTGTCAGGCATAAGCATCACTATTTCAATGCCTGCCACATAACTCTATTGGTACACTCACCGCTAAATTGTAATGATTGGTTAATATTTCTGTCTCTGTAAGGAGATTTTAAATATTTCAAGATTATGATTTTACTCATTTTTTATTGGGGAGCCTAGCAAGTGTTGAATTATCCACATTTCTCAAGGTACCTTTGTCAATGGTCCCCTGAGCAGGGAGGTTCATGCCAAGGATTTTGCAAAATAAAACACTAGAGTTGAGGGAAAGTGTAACATCTCTTTCTATTTGTTTTTAATCTTACCATATAAAAAATTTTGGATTTGTATAGAATTTTAATATAAAATGTATCAGTACCATAGCAGACATCTTTAATTAATAATTTATAAATGCACCTTTTGAGAGTGATTTCTCAATCCTTTTTTTTTTTTTTTTGATAGGGCTGTAGCCATGGACAAGACAGAGGCTGCAAGAATAGACACTTGCGCTGATGGTGCACAGTCTTCACCAGGCTGTGGGTGTGGGTTGAGGTCCCCCTCAATAGAATACACAGGTTATATGGGATTGCACTCTGATTGGTTTTGAATTTAGTCACTTAAAATTTAGTCACTTCCTTCTTTCAGTGTGCCTGTTTTGTTTTTCTGCGTGCCTGTTGATAAGGCCATCAGATGCTCACATCATGTTTTCTATGTGCCTATTGCCATCACTAGCGACTTTCTCTCCTGCCCTTCCTCCCCCAGAACAATGTTTACTGCTCACAGAGCTGAATATAGAACCCTCCATGTGTGCCTTGTGTAAATGCTTCAGCTTCTGTGCTAACATTACACTTGCTAGATCCAAAAGCCATGGTTCTCCAGGGAGTCAGATCAGGACTGGGCCTTGAATGGACCTGGTGATTTCGAGCAGAGATTCAGAGAATGTGCCCAACTCACATTCTCCACTGTCTCCTTCATGCCAGGTGTTAAGTGGGTCAGTTGTGGACCCAGCTAAAAGACTATGTCCCCAATTCCCTTGCACTAGATGTGGACATGTGATGAAGTTTTAGCTCATTAAATGTAAGTAAAACCATTATATATGACATCAAGAAAGGTGTGTTTAAGAGGCGCACAATCATTTATGAAGTGTGCTGCTTTCTGCTATCTTTCCCATTCCTACTGCTTAGAATAAAGACATAATGACTGGGAGTCCAGCCGCTATCTTGTGCTTTCAGTTGATCTGAACGATGGAAAGATATAAGAAATTGTTGAGAGGGTTCCATAGGACAGCTTAATGGCAGAAAAAAGCCTTCAAACTAGCTTTAGACTTCCAACCTCTAGACTCCTGTTACTGAAAGGTAAAAACTTCTCTTGTATTTAGCCACTTTATTCTGTTTTCTTTTTCTGTTAAATAAAGCAAGACATAAATCTAATGGGTGCTGGACATCTCCCAGGTTTTCCATATTCTGGGTGTGAAGAGGATGACACAGACCTTCTTGAATAGCTCTTCATGAATCCAGCCTTTCCAGTCTCTCACTGTGTTCCTTATTCGCTGAAACCCACTCATACTGTGTCCCCTTATCCGTCTCTTCCTTCTCAGGGGCATCCAGTCCCCCCAGGCAAGCAATAAGTACGACCTGTGAGAACTCAGGTCATATACTACCCAGGGACAGTCCTGAGAACCAACTCTAGAAATTAAAAAAAAAAAGAAATGAAAAGAAATAAAGATAGGAAAAGAAAAAAATTACTTTAATTAACTGAATTGAATGCTTTGTGTGTTACAAATTTTCTCTAGATAAAATGTTATCACTACAGAAGTTTTAAAAAGTAAAAGAAGCAAGCAACACAATACATAGTGATAATTTTGTGAGTGTTTGATTTTGTGGCTTTTTTTCTTTTTCATTTGGTTTGTGTTTTAGGAGTTGCCCCTCAAGTTTTCCAAGTTGTAAGGCAGAATATCCACCAGGCTGCTCTGCTCTAACAAGTCTGAGTACAGAAAACTTTGCACTTAACTCATGTTCCCCAATAAGCAACAGCAAACTTCAAGAGAACAGATTTTTCTAACTACCACACTAGAGCTCTTTGTGCTAAATTTGCTCCATTACATTATGAAGACCTTGTTTATGAAATGGATTCAACCAGTGAATGAGAGGGGGAAAATGCATTTTAGGGAAGAAATGGAAGTGCATCTGTAGACAGTAAAGGCCTCTGGGTTTGAGTGGTTGCCCTGCCAACAAGCTGGGAAAGCTGCCACGGAGGGTGGAGAAGAGGCTGGATTTTCACACTTCCAGTGTGTTGCAGGAAAAGTGGGCTTCATACATTTTTGAAAATGAATCTTTAAAATACTTCAAGATGAGCCAGAAAGTGGAAACCATCCAAATGTCCATCAGTGGATGAATGAATAAACAAAATGTACAACATCTACAGCTGGCTCCGTCGCCTAGTAGTTTAGGGAGCTAGATCCCACTAGCCAACCTGTATTTGAATCCCAACTTACAAAACAGCCTGGGCACATGTATGTGTCCACCCCACATCTTGAGGGAGTGAAGAAATAGAAGGGATGTAATTGTGGTGTGACCATGCCTTATTTGAGGTTGCTGTCTCTCCCCGTCTCTCTTCATTTAGCTCTCTGTTTCTCTCTGGTGATCACATGTGTCCTCTAGCAATGAAAAATAAAGAAAAAAATGTGTTATACAATGATATATTACTCCCTATAAGAAGAATGAAGCACAGGACTAATAGGTGGTGGGTGGTGAAGGCACTGGATTCTTACGTGGTCCACCACAGTTTGGGTCTCAGAGCCAGTGGCTTGAAAATCACACTGGGCGCATGTACATGAGTGCCCCAAATCTCAAGAGGAGAATGGAGTAGTAATTGTGGTATGGCCATTCCCCCAGGAATTGATTTCTCACTTTCCTTCTTGCTGTCTCACTCTCTCTCTCTCAGGTGAGTACTTGTGCCCTATGGCAAAAAATTAAAGAAAACAAAAAGATGAAGCAATCTTTCATGCTGTGACATAGGTAAGCCATTACGTTGAGTGAAGAACGACAGATGAAAGACTGTATAATGGATTCTCTTTACCTGCAGTATCCAAGATAGGCAATCCGGGGACACTAGGTGTTTGCGGTTGTGTAGTGGGGCTGGGATTTGGAGGAGATGGGGAAGGATGAATGCTAGGTAGGGGGCTTCATTTTGAGATGTAGAAATGATCTAAGCCTGGATTGTGATGTGGATTGCCCAATTCTGAGAATGCTAAGAAACATAGAATTATACATTTTAAAATGAGTAAATTTTTGAGGATGTAGATATTTATCAATAACAACATTGAAAGGGAGAGGAAACGTCGACAGGAAATATTTTAAAATAATACACGACTAACTTCTTGAAATAGGCACCATTTTTCTTCATGAATCAGCAATGAATTTCCTGTTATTGAATAATACTTAAACCATGTGACGATACAGCAGTGACACGGTCGACCGTAACTAACCATCTAAATGATGCAATCTGGCTAACGATGTGACTGCACGGTGGCATAGGAAACCTCCTATAAAATAACAAGTGTACTATATTTTTCTAAATTTCTCCAAATTGATTTATACTTCAATTGATAGATAAAATGGTGTGTATGTATGTATTGTTGAATGGTTAAAATCTACCTAACGTGCGTATATCTTATCTCATTGTTTAGGTGGACAAGTTGATTTTACCAGCCTCAGTCACCAAGGGTCACAGTGCATGTGTGCACTCGGCATGTTTAGGGGACCTCGAGACACAAAGCTGGGGTATGCTCACGAGGCAGCACCAAGGAATATGGTGTTACTGCCACACTGCCATGGCTAGCCAAGTCCACTGTTCAATACCACATTTATACTTAATTTAAAGAATGTCCCTTTAAGGGTTAAGGACCAAAACTCAAGTCAACCTGAATGTGCACAACATAGCACAAATGGGAATAAATTTATGTAAGTTACATATGAATTATTCAGTGTTCAGACAATGATGGAGGCTATCAGATCCTGACACAAAGTCAACGTTTGCAGGGTCTGGCCCTCTCCTCCTTCCCTGGCCTGGACAGTATTTGCGAGTGACCTTCATTATGCACAGTCATTCTTCCAATTTCCAAAAAATGACAGGTACTAACTCTGCCTGATGCTGTTGCTTTAAAGAAAATCAACTGAATATTATTATGTATATATGTACAAGGCACTTCTCAGAGCATTGTGGAGAATACCAACCAGTCAAAACCCCTGCCCACTAAAAGCAGTGAAAATAGCTATGGATGCTGAAGACCTTGTGGAATGAGGGGTGGGGGCAGGGAGAAGGGAAGAGTATGGATAGCAAGAGAACAAATAGAGAAGCATGACATTAGTGGGACACAGAAATGGCATATTACCTGTTAATAACTTGTATAGTATTCTAAACAGGACTGGTCTGAGAAGTATTTCATGTTGGGTAAATTCTCTTTACAAGTCAAATGATACATAGTGATTTAATGTTTAAAAAATAATGAGAATAAATACTAATAATAATCTGATAAAATTATGAAAAGCTATTTGATGATGATGATGTGGATAGGAGTGTCTTTGTCTTGATTGATATGCATGGTACTCATGCTGGAAAATGAAATGTGATAAACTGTAAAGATATACGTGATGAAGTGTAATAAATAAAGTCCTGCCCTCAAAGATCTGAGCTTGCAGCTGGAGAGAAGTGACTGTCCAGTGGAAAGTTAATACAACTATGGGCAGAAGACAGCCCTGGGATGATAACCATGTGGACCCACAGCAGTTAGGTATTGATTACAGCTCTGCAGATGTAACAGCAGTTGTGTGAGGGATTCTGGAAGATAGAAGTACAATCTTTACCTCGCTATGTACAGGTTTGATATTTGAAATTAACCACATCTGTTGTTTTTCCTATCATAGATTTAATTTTTAAATCAGCGTGGCTCCTATCTAGGCCTCAAGTGGTAGAGACATCATTTTAGAGAATAATTTATACTTTCCTTTCATACCTCAGTTTTAGACTGAGTCATTAGCTCCTCATCATATCTTGGTCTCATGGACTTTTCCTTGGGTGTCACACATTCCATGCTGGTCCCTATGTTCCCTTGGCCCCTTTGCTTCTGATATCTCTGTGAGGGGAGCTCAGTTATATTTTCAAGCTGCATTTTGTAGATAATTATTGCTCTCTCAGTCAGACAACCAAGATATGCTTCACCCTCCTCCCCACCTCCCTATCATGCCTGTTGAGAGCCCACTATATCCATTTTAGTCTCAAAGACTATAGAAAGTATCTTGTACATAAAAATTTCTCCTGAAGTTAACTGCAACTTGTTATACACAAACTGAGTGAATTGTGAAGTCTGAGCTTATCAACCTCATCACAAACCCTGTGAAGTCAGGGTGGGCCTGAAACCTGAGTGGCTGAAACCTGGCACTAAAATAAAATGCAAATGTAACTGTGGTTTATAACTTATGGCATAGCACATAGAATGGGCCCAGGATCCTGGATTCAGTCTAGATGGTAGAGACTGGCAAGACTCTTGAAGTCTACGAAAATGAATTCCATCCTCCCCTGAGCTAGGAATCAAGTCTTTCTTTTTCTTCAAAGGCTCAAGGGTGAGCACTGAGGTGAGAGGGTCTGCATGGACCAACATGCTTCTTGAGCATGTTCCAGTCCTGGAGCTTTGCCTTCTGGAGTAAGCAAGTGGGAGACATTTATGTGGTCTGAGCTGTCGCTCTGCCAGGATTTCCAGTCTGCACTGGGTCATCCTGTCCCATTCGCACGCAGGCTGATAGGAGTTCATTTATCAGAAAATGCCCTGTCATTGCCCCAGTCTTCTTTAAAGGGAGGGGATGCAAAGTGTGAGTTTTATCTGGACTGTGACTAGGCCACAGACAGGAAAGGAGCTCTAGAACATGCACAGAGCAGTTTTCTCAGTGTTTTATGGCAGAGAGCTGCAGACAGCCAAGACCTCACTGAAGCTAGAAGCAGCAGGCAATTTGTTGCCCTGAGACACGAGGACAACCAACAGGACTGCAACTGGTGTTGCGGTGATCACTGGCTGTTCCTCACCTTGTCTCTGGTTATGGGAACTAAGTTACTCCTTTGCAAGTATTACCCTCGCCTTAGAGAGTGAAATACATGAGCAATTCCGAAGTTACATCAGTTACAGTTTGGGCAAGGCAAGCTGGAATCTGAGCCTAGCTTTAGTAGCTGCTGTCCCTGTTGTTAAGTGAACAAGGGAGCAAGTAAACAGCAGAAGGCAGGGATGCAAAGGGGGGTTGCTGCTGTGCAGAAGACAGGACCGCTGCTGGAAACCCTCAAGTCCAGGTGTGATGGCCAAGCAGCCTTCCCATGCATGTGCCACGCAGGTGATCTTATGCACAGACATTTGTCATATGAAAGTGGAGGCTTGTTTGTTAGCCTAGATGCCCAGATGCCCCTCGATGTTGATTATGCTGGAAATACTTCGCTCCGGGAACAGTTGGACTTCCTCTACATTGGTGAAATCCTTGAAGGAACAACTTAGTACATACTGATTAAATCTGTTCTATGTGCAAGATATTTATGGTATGTTGTAATGTGGATATAATTTTACCATTGTCAAGAATCCACTTCCACTAAGATGTACAAAGGAGATAGAGTGTAACTTGATATATTCTGCGTGTGATTAGGCATACTCCACAAGCCCCCATCCCACAGGATACGAAGGAAATGAAAATAGCGTCCCGGTCCCTTTGGGTTTTACATGTCCTTTCCATGAATGATTTCTAACTCTTCTAAGCTTAATTTCTGTCCAGGGCTCCTATAACGCCAATGACTGAGTCTCCTAGGAAATGTTCAATCTTCAGAGTCCTGCCTTCCCCACTTTCTGGCCAAAGTGGGTCTGGGTGAAAAGTGGCTGTTTTTGTGTGCTTTCGGCTCCTGATATGAGGATGTGGGGGCTCCCTGAACTCTGCTGACCTGGTGCAACTGAGGTGTGACTGTGACACAGCTCCTCTGACACCTGCTATGAGCACTGCAGGCTCTAATGAAGACCAGAATGAGATCAGGTCTACACTGACAGTCTTTGTCAGGACTCAGTGGTTTCCCTCTTCCTTGTTTCTGCCTCCTTATCTCCTACATGGGATGACGTGTGGTCACAATTTTCATGTGGTCTCCCACCTGCAGGCAACCCTCTGCAGCTACCTGGTACAGCCACAGGACGCTCATGGAAACTTCAGGATCTTCCCTGCTGTATTGCAAATGGAGTCAAAATGGTTTAGCCTGGCTCCCTCACTTCCTATCTTGTCATGTTTGAAGGCCATTAGGTAAACAGCTTATGTTATTAGCTGTACCATACTTGCACATTTGTTATATAATTATGACTTTGCTGTTTTATGCCATTGAATGCAATGTGCATGTGTGTGCGCAATAGTTTGGTTTTGGCAATGAGCCACTATTGTCTGCAGGCCCTTTAAGAGAAAGAGGACACTTGGTCAGTGGCTCAGGACTGCCCAGCTAGCTAGCCCTGCTCTTCTTGGCCTTAGTTCAGCATGGTAAGCCCTGACAGCCTTGACTAGCTTGGCCTTAACTCAGCTCAGCTCAGCTCAGCTCAATTCCATGCACTGTCAGCTTCAAGGGGGAGAAAGCACTTCTGAGCATTCTCCATGTACATACGAGCTTCAAGAGGAGGAAATGCTTACAAATGCCATTATGGGCTTTGCAAGCCTACTAAGAGCTCTGTGAGCTCCCACTAAACTCTGCCAATAAACAACATATTATCAGTGCTTTGCATCTTTTTCCAACTCCCTACATCTCTGGTTGACCTACCATTTGGAAGAGAAAAGAACCTCGAGAAACACCTGCCCTCCTGGGAGCTGGATAGGATTTGGGAGCGCCGTCTCTCTGTCCAGCCAGGCTGTGCAGTCGTGCTGCTTGGCCTCCTGTACTACAAGGTCTGCCTGTGCTTTCCTCTCCTACAAGGCTCCTTTATGAGCATGGCCAGTGGTATGTCTCTGTTTTCACATTTCCATTCAAACAAGACAAACTGCTGCAGTGATTTTAGAGCAAGTATGCAGATTCTGTCAAAGTCCTGCAGACCATGGGGGTAAACCTCCTCCCATCGAACAGGAGCAGTTCGTGGTGACTCCCATCCAATGGACTGATGAATTGATGTGGCACTTTTCAGGCTAGCCAGGCCAAGAGGAAACTGCTTCCACCTGGCCTCCCTCTTTGTCTTTTATCTTTCTTTCTCTGTCCCCTTTTCTCTCTCTCTTGCTCTTCTCTCTCTCTCTCTCTCTCTGTCTTTCCCCTTCAATCTCCTTTCTATTTCTCTTTCCAGCTCCCCTTTTCTTTCTCCCTCTAAGCAGTCAGCCACCATGTGAGAAGTTTAGTCATCTGAAATGCAGCAACTTGAGAGACAAGTGAGGAGACCAAGCCAGTGCCCAAAGAGCCTCCGCTGTCACAGCCCAGGCACCTCCCCATAAGGAGCCAGGAAGGAGTGTGGCGATGATTGCTCCTAACACTGCCTCAGGTGACTGGAGCAGAGGCATCGTGCTGCAGACTCCACTTCTTGGAGGCGCTGAACTATGTTCCAAAGCCATCCTCACTGGGACACACCTTCACCTTTCGCCAGGATGCCAGCTGGTGAGGGTGGGCAGGGTCTGTGTCCCCACCTGCTCCTTCATCAGTCTGTCCTTCACAGTCACCATGGTCTGAAGATGCAGGCTTTCCATCTCCTCTCAATCTGTATGAGGCTTTCTTTTTAAGGTTTACATCAAGTTACCAAAGCCTGCCACCTGATTTCCTAAATGGAAGCTAAAGAAATTCACTCCAATATGTAGTTTGACTTGGCTAAGGAGAATATTGTCAGTTATCGGATTCAAAATGGTCCTCCTAGAAACTCAGAACTGACCTGGGTTTTTTTCTTCTGGTGTTCTCCTTCCATGGAATCTTCTGCCTCTTTACTTATCTTGGGGGAGAGAAGACTGTGAAGAAAGGCAGCCCAAGGAGGAAATGGTGATGTGTCATTTTGTCACACTCTAAATAGTATCCGTGCTATTCAAAGAATCATGAAACATGTTCCTTGTCCCTGAAAAGCTCTTGAGTTATTTTTGGAAGCAAGAATAATATAAGGAACACACTGAAAGCTCCCTATGTTGGTAGATTCCAAGTAAGTGTTGCCAACAGTACTCGCACAGTCAATGAGACCTTGGGGACTGGAGCTATTTAAGACAGTCTTAGAAGGGCGGTAAGACTTGCAGTGGTTCCTAATAACAGACGACAGCCAAGAAAGTGGGAAGGTTTCTAGGTCGAAGAAGTTGCATGAGCAGAGACACAGCATCAGGAAAGCAAGGCCAGTCACAGGGTAACACTCAGCTCATTTGCATGAAGCTGTATGTCCCAGGGACTGGAGGAAGACTGAGCCGTGGGAAGTCATGGACTGTCAGCAGCTGAAGAATCTGAGCTCATCCTCGGAGTGTGCTTGGAATCCAGGAACAGATATTTCAGCAAAGAGGCCACATGGTCAGACCAGATTTGGAAACATGATTCTACCAATAGTACAGAAGATGTGCTTGAGTTCTGAGCATCCAGGGGAAGGAGACGATTTTGCAGTCTATATAAAACTCTTATGACATGGTGCTACAGACTGTAGCTCGATTAATATTAGTTATTGTCACTAATATTATCATTCTTATTTTATCTGAAGTGATGGAAGTGGCATTCTTGAAGATAGTGGTAATTTATCTGGATTTTTATAAATCAAATAGAATTTGATAAGTAGATAGCTAAAGTTTCTATTGTAAAAATGGAGTAGCAGAAGAAAAAGGAAACAGAAAAGTAAATAATTGTTGGGAAACTATATGTGGATACATTTTGTGAAAATACAGGTTGATGGTATTCAAATTAAAAAAAAATAGCTTGGAGATCAATTGCCCTCAATATTTTGCCAAAGAATTTTTATAGTAGTAGTAATAGCTTAATATATTCCATGTACTTTATTAAACAATATTTGTTTTTGTTTTTTTCTCATGGAATTTTCTCAACAAACCATGGTTTAAGTAACAATTACACCTCTATTACAAATTAGGGCATTGAGTTCAGCCAAAAGTCTAAAAGGTGGTATAATTAGAATTAAAACCCAGCTCAGTCTGATTGAGCCTGAGATTTAATTATTCTCCTTATATTACTTTAGGTTTTAGTAAGTCCAGGGGGAGCCAATGAGGGCTTTAGAGGAGGAATGTACTATAAATAGGACTGTAATTTAGGATGATTCCACTGGCTCTAGTGCATTGGATAGATTGATTAGAGAGAAATTAGAAGCTGGAGCCCAATGAATGGGTTATTGCAAGATTTGAGAAATTGAACCATGATGGATGGGATTAGAAATACGTCTAAGGTAGGGATGAGCAGAAAGTGGACATTGAGTTAAACAAAAAAATCAAAGATACTTGTGATATTTCAGGGCATGGTAGCATGCTGATAATAATATCCAAAAGAAGAAACACAGCGGGCAAGTCTGGATTAAGGGCCTAGGAGGAAGGGGTCGAGGTGACAGAGGGTAATGGTGAACATGACTTTGAATATCTTTGTTTAAGCTGTTATTTGTGACAATGTGAGAACTATGTTGGTAGCTGTTAGAATTATCTGTAATTCAAAAGACAGACAAGAACTAGAGTATTCTGCGTAGAGGCTTTGAGAAACATCTGGCAGTGTCTGTGGTAACGCGAGAATGCATAACTTTGGACAAATCAAAATCAACGCGAGATGAATGATGTAAGCTATTTGCAGAAATATTTCCTCTAAAATAACCTGGTAGAAGTGATCATTCAGTGTTCTGCTGCTATAACTCGGTTGCTTCCTCAATCTCAGCGGGAAGTCAGAGGCCTTTTCTTATCACAGAAGAGCATCTCTGTTCCAGATGGGACGAAGGTGGCCTGGAGCTCTGCTGTCGGCCCTGAGCTCAGAGCTCACAGGAGGAAGTGTTGTAATGATGACCGCCTGCCGAGTGGCTGCAGAAAACTCTGGAGCAGGCGACCGGACAGTGAAGTGTTTCAATATAGTTCCAGTGCTGTCTAGCAGACAGGGAGTTCTCTGATGCTAATAACCAGTCCTGGTTACCTATTGATAGATAAAACCATCATAAAACAGAGAAATGCAATTCATCCAACTACTATTGCTCAGTAGAAATTTCCATCAGAATTATTTAGCACCCTTTGTTCTAACAGCAACCTCCAAGTCATTATGTTGTTCTCATAGGAGAGAGGGCATTGCTGGACACTCGGCTCTCAGGCATCTCATGGACACACAGGCAGAGCTCTTCTTTGGGTGCATTCATCTCTGGGAAGCAGATAAAAAACAACTGAGGAAATTATCAGCACAGCAAAACAGCTTCTGCTTTAGAATGACTACATCAAAGAGCAGATGTATTTTGCCTCTTACCACAAATACTGAAAAGCATCTGTCCATCTCTTCTTATAGCCATTCCTAGAAACACAACATTGAAATCATAGACTTAAATCCCTGGAGAAGATAACATTGCCAAGGAGGGTGGGGTCAGTAGAATGTATGGAGAGAGAGTGAGAGAGAAAATGGAATTTAATGCAGTACCCGAAAAAGTACTGATATCCTAGCTGCCGGGGCAAGAAGTGGTTTGCAGGTCAAGAGCTGCAGAAGGTAATGTTACATAGCGAGAGTAAAATTCACTGAATTCTGTGAATGGATAGTTAAAAAAAATCACCATTTGGAAAACTAGGGGCATAAGTCAGATTTTAAAGGCATGTAAGTGGTCAAGGACACAAAGGATTGTGAGAACAGACACTAGTTTTTCAGAGGCTTGATATGTAGAAATACATTAAAAATGAGACAATGGCTTGTGCGCTGTGGCTGGAGGGGGCTGGCAAGGTGCCTGGGCATAGGTTCAGGCACAATTCAGCAAGACTAAAGTGGAAGGTGTATAGTTGATTCTTTTTCTGGGGGTAGGTGTTCCTGTTGTTTCTCCACATAGAAACTGTATTTTACCATTGACTGTTGCAAATGTCCTTATACTGGGAGAATTCTTCTTTTCATTGCATTTTTAACGGCCAATGTCTACACAATGTTACAATTTTTTGAAAAATTGCCACACGTTGAACTTCTCATAGCCAGTGTCCATATTTCCACAACCTTCCCAGGCTATTTTATTCTAATACATTCTGCAGTGTGGTGGTCAGAGTGGTGACTGTCAGTTCCCTAACTCCCTTTCATGGGCTTCCCCCTAACTCCTCACATTGCAGATGATAGCTGGAATCATTAATGAGGGCTCATCAGAAAGGCGCTGGATAATCTGAGTGGCAACTGAGCGTTTTACAAATAGCAGATAAATTCGAGTGTCTTTTCTCAACTCTTGTTTTACTTGACAGCGCTGCATTAGCTGACAGTTAATGACTCTTCCTGAATATTCTCCACCCAGGAATTCTACTTTCACACCGTGATACTGTTATTTCTTTTCTGGAATCAAATGTTTTCTTTTTCTCTTTCTTGTTTTTTAATTATTATTCTCAAATGACTCCTCACATGCCTCTCCCTGTTTGGATTTTATACCAATTTTCACCTTACTTCTTCTCAAAGTCTTTTTCATCAGTGTCTCAAGCAATCAAACATCTACCACACTTTTGTGAGTTGCCCGTATGTTGTATAAGCACACTTTTTGGGGGGTACAGTTTTCCAAAGTGTATTGCAAAATCCACCATCACGTTAACAAATGCATGTTTAAATTTCAAAGGTGAGGCCAGCTGGTGCATGGTAGTTAAGGCAGCTGGATTCCACATGGCCAGCTCTGCAGTTTGAGTCCTGGATCTGGCAGCTTAGAAAAGTACCAGGAATGTGTATGAGTATGCCCAGATTCCCAGGAGGAGAATGTGGTCGACTGCTGGGGAAAGTTTTCCAATCTCTGAAAATTCTCAAAATACCATTGGATTTTAGTGACAAGCTCACAAATAGCCTTGCTCCTGGATACTGTAATATGCTATTGCCAAATAATGCACTAGGAACTCTCTGACAGCAGTGAATGTCACTTTGTCACAGAATTTTCTGTCACAGCGTGGGGAACCATATTTCATATGTTATTTGGAAAAAAAGCACTGTTTGAACTATGTGTTTCAGAACTTCTTTTCCCTTGGCAGGTTTGAAATCGCTATGTGGGAAACAGTGGATGAATCATGGGTCACTTAGAATTTAGTCTTAAGCAGAAGTGCACTAAGAGTGTTTGATGGGTTGGGACCAACAAATGGCATAAGAGTTATATCACTGGACTCCCACATGGTTGACCATGGTTCGAGTCCCAGACCCAGTGTGCCCAACTCACGCTGCATACATGTGCATGCATGCCCAAAATCCCTAGAGGAAAATGGAAGAAAAGGGATTGTGACATGGCTATCCTCCCTAGGAAGTGATTTCTCACTTTCTGTCTCTCAATCTCTCTGGTGAGTATAAGTGCCTTATACCAAAAATCTCTCTCAAAAATAAAGTGTATGACTGGTCTTTGGGTCAACAGCATGGCCAGCTCTGCAGTTTGAGTCCTGGATCTGGCAGCTTAGAAAAGTACCAGGAATGTGTATGAGTATGCCCAGATTCCCAGGAGGAGAATGTGGTCGACTGCTGGGGAAAGTTTTCCAATCTCTGAAAATTCTCAAAATACCATTGGATTTTAGTGACAAGCTCACAAATAGCCTTGCTCCTGGATACTGTAATATGCTATTGCCAAATAATGCACTAGGAACTCTCTGACAGCAGTGAATGTCACTTTGTCACAGAATTTTCTGTCACAGCGTGGGGAACCATATTTCATATGTTATTTGGAAAAAAAGCACTGTTTGAACTATGTGTTTCAGAACTTCTTTTCCCTTGGCAGGTTTGAAATCGCTATGTGGGAAACAGTGGATGAATCATGGGTCACTTAGAATTTAGTCTTAAGCAGAAGTGCACTAAGAGTGTTTGATGGGTTGGGACCAACAAATGGCATAAGAGTTATATCACTGGACTCCCACATGGTTGACCATGGTTCGAGTCCCAGACCCAGTGTGCCCAACTCACGCTGCATACATGTGCATGCATGCCCAAAATCCCTAGAGGAAAATGGAAGAAAAGGGATTGTGACATGGCTATCCTCCCTAGGAAGTGATTTCTCACTTTCTGTCTCTCAATCTCTCTGGTGAGTATAAGTGCCTTATACCAAAAATCTCTCTCAAAAATAAAGTGTATGACTGGTCTTTGGGTCAACAGCAAGGATAAGAAGTCTGTCATTGGGCTAATCGTAAGTGAAATTAGGTATAAAAGAGAAATAAATTGAATTTACTTCATAGTCTTTAGATGTGCCGAGATATAGTGTTTATTCGCTGTGTGGGTTGAAATGGCATGGGGGAGGGTAGGGGATAAAACTTTCAGCTAGAGAGAACTTCAGCATTTTATCCCCCCAAAATTCCTCTCCTACAGAGTTTGAAATGAACAAACAGGAAATGTAATAAATACTAAGAACTAAAAGCAATCAAAGGATTTACCTGAATTTTATTGATAATAAACATTCCTTAAAATCTACCGGAAGCCACAGACTCTTTTGCAGACCAATTATTTCAGGGCCATTTCTTGCACCTCATAAATGGGTTCTTATGCATGGAGGAATATCAGGGCTCTCAGTTGAAACTCGAGATTTTTCACGAACTTTCCAAGGTTCACCACAGCTAAGACCACAGACATTCGTCTCCTCGATGAGCACAGGGTCTCTGTCTTACCCTTCATGTCACCCCAGCTGCCGTGTCTCATCAGCGCTCTCCAGACCTCTGCGCTCAATGCCTGCCAGAAACTGCCCCCTTGCCCGTTAGTTATTTGCTTTCCTCACGGCACATAGCCTCTTCAAAATGACCTCATTCATGCAATAGGTTTCTTCTTCCTGCCTTTGCCCACTACTCAGGGGACGGAAGCTCAGGAGAGCCAGGGGCCTACTCTCCTGCCCATCGCTGGCTAATCACAGTATCTGCCAATGGGAAAAGCTTAATAAATACATGTTGAATTCACTGAATGAAGTCTTTATGATCAGGGACCAATTTCCCTCCAGGGGAAAATAACACATAACTTGGGCTCTCACAGAGCCACCGTTATCGTGTTGACAAGAGAAGTCTTCCTGTCAGGGCAGCTGCTCATTCAAATGTGACAAGCAGCACACTGCTGTCACTTCCTATTCACACCAGCCGTGTGTCCAGGAAGCCACCAGCTGCTGGGTGTCGTGCTGTGGCTCTGCTCAGAAAAAGTAGTCTGAGTCTCGGGGCTTTGGAGTTGCTGCCACCAGATGCACTGCTTAGCAATCTGATTCTCGGCAATTCATTCTTCAGGGCTGTCACTGGCAGCCAGTTCTTACAGCATGGATATGTATGAGGGCCATTTCTGTTGCTTGTAGGGCACCATCCTCCATCTTTGAAAGGTTCCAAGTATTCAAACTTAAAATAGAATTGACTTCTGTCTTCAGGAAAACAGGCAGCCACGGTGCTGCAGCGACAACGCAGCACTCTGTGATGCTAAGGCAGAACGGGAAGTCCGGGCTTCGTGTCCGGAATCTCCGCGGACACTGGGTACACGTGGCCCAGACTGGCTGAGGCTGCAGGGAGTCCGGTGCTAAGACCCCACTGGGGTGCATCACTCTCTCACACACTTGCCCTCTCATGAAAGCCATAAATAAATTAAAACGTGTGAAACTTAACCATTATTTGTTGGCGTTCTTAGCTAAGGTTCATGGGTAAGGCACCCCTTTCTCATCTCTCCTGGCTATTCACTTGCCTCACTCAGCCATTTGTTTTCTTTTTCTCTCTTTTTTTTTTTTTTTGAGAGGTTTTTGCTAAAGGGAGTGTGCGCTCGCCAGAAAGACAGAGAGAGACACAGAGACAGAAAGCGAGAATTCACCCCCCAGGGGGGATGGCCACGTCGCAATCCCTTCTCCTCTATTCTCCTCTTGGGATCTTGGTATGCACATGCGCCCTGCGTGAGTTTAAGCCACCGGATCCAGGACTCGAACCACAGTCGACTCCGTGGGAGTCCAGTGACATAACCGTTACGCCAACTGCTGGTCCCCAGCCGTTTTCTTATTGCAGTGTTGTGATCGTTACACACTGATTACGGATTTCATTTATTCACCATCGCGGCACGAACACCTCAGAAACTTTTCCTGTGAGCTGTCCTGCATGACTGAGGCTGAAATTTTAAATGGGAAAGCCCTGGGCCTGTTTTGTTGTCAATAGAAGAATGAGAAGCGCCATTATTACAGAATCAGTTGACCCAGGGAAATAAGACAAAATCCATGATGGCAGACCTAAAGTGCTGCAGATGAGCAGTTGCTGCTTTGAGCAGCCCGGGACACGGCCACACTCCCCCTCCGGCTGCCTTCTCCCTAACATCTACTGCCCTGACATAGTCCTTCTGCTCATGAGCTGTATCCTTCATCCCACACCCTCTCGACAGAAGGGAAAATGGTAAGAAAATAAAAACAGTGATTACTAAAAGTATACGTCATTCTATATCTAGTACCTCAAATACCTAACACATTCTAGATGCTCAGTAAATTGTTGACTAAATATTTGTAGCTCAACATTAGGGACCTTGTTTTTGAGAAACCAAGAGTAAAGATGTTGTTGCCGACTTTGTTCTGAGATTGAGATAAACGCTACTGAGCTGCTGCTCATGGAGCCCATTTCTACTTCTTTCACATTCACTGAGTCCAGTTGACTCACTTAATATCCTAAACTGGGCCAGTAGACGGTGGGCAGGTTAAGGTAGATGGATTTCAGATGGCCAGCAGCGTGTTCCAGTCCAGAACTCGTGGCTTGAAAAACATGCTGGGCACATGCGTGTATGTGCCCCAAATCTCAAGAAGAAAATGGAGAAAGGACCGTGGCATGGCCATCACTACTGGGGAGATGCTTTCTGTCTTTCTCTCTGTCTCTGTGTCTCTGTCTGTTTTCCTCAAGTACATGCACCCTCTAGTAAACAAAATAAAATAAAATTCTAAGCAAGAGCTCTGTGCAGGAAAATATGGTGAGTAAAGGGATTGCACAAGTAACAAGGAAACAACCCATGACCTCAAAAAAGAACTGACATTAATAAATAGCCAAGGAAGAAATAGAGGAAAGGAAGCAAAATTATTCCTGGTCAGTATGATCAAGGAAAAACTGGCTTGCCTAGAAAACAACAAACACAGGTCAGCTTTGCCTATTCTACTCAGCTGGATTTCCTAAATCTCCGAGCAAACGTTCTTGGTAAAGAAAGTGTTGAAGAAGAGAAGTAACCTGGATCACTTTCCGGTGACTTCTGATATCCTACAGTAAGTGCAAAAATATCTATGAATAAACTGTAAGTTTTTATTGGGGTGTAACTAAAGATTATTACTTTGTAGAATTATCATATGGCCACAGGAGGCCACTGTGGCTGCAATTATGAGTCTCTGATACCAGCCTGTTATGCACAATGATGTAGACTACTTTTTAATATTAATATACTGCTATATCGTTCCTCCTCTGGGCTCCTCGAGCACCTATTTATACCACCTCTATCTGTTGTAGAAGTGTTAGGTTGTAAAGCTTCTAATATACATCTCATCCCTGAGTTGTTAATCCTCGTGCTCTATTTATTCCTGCAATCCCAGTAAGGATACACTTTATGGTGCCACTCATTACATGTGATCGATGAGTGAACAGATTAATAAATGTTTGGTTCCAGATGGAAGATTTTAAAATTCGTTTCAACTAGATTATCATTTTACTAATTTTAGGAATCTCATTTAAGTTATATAGGTCTACTCTTTTTCACATATATCACCTACATTCTTTCACAAGGTAGGTAAAAATATAAATAATGTTCAATTGAAATAAATTATATTATTGATCATAATAGGAGGTTGGTAAAATAAATTGAAAAGGAAATGAGAAATATTAAGTCCTCTCTGATACAGGTGGGTAAATTAGTAGGATCTTATTTTAAATTTTTCTATAAAAATTACTGTTTACAGACATTATTCAAATGATTATATATTCTTGAATGATGAACACATAGGGATTTGTCAAATTGTTATCAGTTCTAAAATTGCAAAAGAGTTATATTCTCTTTGTCTAAATTCTTCTTGCACATAAAATGCAAATAGTTCCTTATTTTAGTATTCTTTAGATAATTAATGTCTTTTTATTTTTATTTCTTAAAAAATTTATAGTACTTTAAAGAGAAAGTCGTAAAGTACAATTAATAGAAATGATCGAAAACAGGATTTTATGAATATTTAGCCTTTTCCCAAAATAAAGGCTCTTTAAGATTTTAATTTGTATTTCCTTTGTGCAATCTAGATCTTATTTTCATCTCATCAAGACTCACAAACAGAATTGTTAACAAATTTAATATTCTTTATTGTATGCATTTACCTATTACTTTATAAGAAATTACAAATTTAGAGTAAAGAAAAGGTCTAGTGCATGTTTATAAAATTTAATTTTAAGTTTAAATCAATTTAATTTAACACATTTAATGTACAAAATTCAACAATTTATAAGTGTTCTATCAACACTTGGATTTGACAGTTGAATTAACAAAGGATAGGAAATAATTCACATTTGTATCTTTAAGTAGTCATGGTTCTAAATTTCTTCAGTAGCTTATTGTAACAGAAAAAATAGGATTTTTTTTTTCTGTGGTGTGTTCTGGAAACTATTCCCCTAGTCCTGAGGTTTCTTATCTGTGAATTCTCAGGCTGCAATGAATGAATGAATTCTCTAGCTGCCACTGAAGCTGCCATATTAAGTTGGCGATGTTTGGATCCACCCTTTATTACTGTGTCTTTGTATTCCAAGTGAGATATTCTTCATATATAGCAGATACAGCTATGTGCTGGGACAATACTGAAGAACACGGGGTTCTGAACCTAGAATTCACACTGTACAGTGGAGAAAAAAATTAAGCAAGTATAGACATGCACCGAAATGTGACAAAAACTGTTACATTTATATCTCAGGTTCTTTAACAGCACAGGCTAAAGGAATTGCCTGCTTCACCAGATTTGACCAAGACTTTAAAAATTTAGATTGATTTCTGTAGATGAAGAGTAAAATTCTGAGAGAAAAGCAATTGTGAATGATCAGTAATGAAGTAACAATAGTTATGGTCTTTTTGAAACATAGCATATGCCAACTTTTAGAGTAATTATATAATACCATAATACCCACAACAGAAACGACCTAGCCATCTAACAAATGAGGAAAAAACTGTTTAGACACGGGAACAGGAAGGTATTTCTTCAAAATCACACTGAGTTCAGTTATCCACTAATATATTCAGAATTATGTCATGCACTGCACTAATTACTGAGATGCGGTACTTGCTCTCAAGGAACTGCCTGTCTTAAAGTATCACGCTGAGAAAGCAGAGCATGGGCGTTCTGGATACCAGGCTTGCGGTCCCCTGGGGGTGAGAGAAACATTCCTGCGATGCAGTGATTCAGGAGTCCAGTAGAGGGCGGTGTGGCAGAACCCGCATGTAGTGGCGTAGTTTCCGGTAGAACGGCGGCTGGAGGGTAACGCTTGGAAGAGATGGCCGAGCTAAGTGTGTCTCTTTCTCGTCAAGGAGTTCGGACTTGTCTCCGTAACCAGATACCACGAAAAGTTCAGAGCAGTTGGGGGACATCGGATGGGGCCATAGGAGGACAGTAATCCCAACACTGTGAAAGACTGATTAGATGGCAAACAAATGGGAGATGAAGGCGAAGGTGGAAAGCAGAAAATGGAAACAGGATCACAGATCAACTTAATACAAAACATAAAACATACACAGTCAGTGTAGTTCCAGATATTTAACTTATTCTGTGTGTGGGATAAACATTTCTCATGATTTATTTTTGGAGTTCAATTGAAAGATAAAAGTGCTTTGTAAATCACTAAGTTTTTCCAGAGGCAGGCTTATATATGAAAACACAAACAAAACAAAACCTTTTCTCTGCATGAAAGAACAGAGAGCTGATTTGAAATTCCCAATCTGCCATCTGTCATTCGTTTGAGTGACTTTGAGCTAGTTACCTTTCAGAACTTCACTGATTGATTAATTACATGTACCTATACATGTCGAAAATGCTCAACGGAAGGAAGCACCACATAGGGCAGTTCGGTGACCATTGTGGAAATCACCGTTTTTATAATAAAATGTCTATATAACTCTTGATAGTTTTCATTTGTTAATTAAAAAGTAGTTACTAAATTAGGAGTTAACTACAATAATAGGATAAAAAAAGAACCAAGTAGGGACCAGCAGTTGGCGTAATGGCTATGTCATTGGGCTCCCATGTAGTTGACGGCAGTTCAAGTCCCAGACCTGGTGGCTTAAACTCACGCCGGGCATATGTGCGTGTGTGCCCAAGATCCCAAGAAAAGAATGGAGGAGAAGAAGGGCTTGCGGCCTATAGAGTGGCCATCTGCCCTGCGGGGTGATTTCTCACTTTCTGTCTGTTTTTTCTGGGGAGCGCATGCACCCTATAGCAAAAACCTCCCCCCACCAAAAAAGAAAAAAAGAGCAATTAGCCTCAACTAGAGATAAGTCTAAATTTAATTATGAAAGGAGCATTTTAGTATCATTAAAGATTATTAATCAGGTGATGATATTATTCCCTTAAATACATATGCAAATATTTCAAGCTGCTGATTCAGGCTGTATCTCTAGCACATGGTGTAATGCCTAAATTTGTAAAAGTTTTAACTGTAATTCCTGAATGAATTTCAGATGAGTATTTGTAGCTCAATTGCTAATTGAGGTATTTTGAGGGGACTTGATACAAGTCAGGAGTATCAAGCTTTGTGAGTTGAATTTTGGCAAATGATGACCCCCTAGGCTGTAATTTCATGATTCTAGCCCCAGATTTGCATGAACCCATCTGGATACCGCCCGGCATCTTTCATTCCCTAATTCCTCCTGTAACATTGAGGTGTGAAGAGTGTGCTCTGAATTTGGAATAGATCTTAAAGTGAATAATTACACTAGCTTAGATGAAAAAAATAGGGAAAGTTTTTTTTAAAAATATATATACAGTAGCCTTTCATATTTAGTAACTATAGTACACTACAAAACTGGCTCCAATTTTGTAATTTGCAGCCCTGAGAAAATTGAATTGGGTTATACAATGCAAGCCAACAGTGGGGGATCAAAATGAAATGATAAATTCCTTTCTGGCTGTCTTTTTCCTTCCCCCCCAAGCTTAAATGCCATAAATAACACCTGAGCTGATCTATTTCTATAAGGAGTCAGGTATAGATTACGTTGGAGCTTTCCAGTTGCTAAGAGACAGAAATGCCCATTTTTAAAATTGAGCAGTTTCTTCACTAAAGACATTTGCAAAGCATCTAATTTCCTTGTTAGGACGTTTGTGTCACAAAATTTCTCCACAGGAAGGCACCTCCCACTGCTTCCTTAGAGAGAGGAACTGGTATCCTGTTATTACATAGGTAACAACTTTTTTTAGTTACTATAAAGATTTTAGTTTTAAGGCAGAAAGAGTATAATAACTGTTCTTACAGTTTCGTGCTTGAGAATTCAGTGAGGACTATTTCACACAGCATGCATCTAAGGCTTGTGTTGATTTCAAAATATGAATGGGTCCATTATTCTGTATTTGAGTAAAGTAGAAGGAACTATTGCAGTGTGAGAATACTGGTGTTTTTCAGGACCATGGGAAAGAGAAGAGCAAAACATTCAGAGATATGCAGAGGAAGAAAGAGCTAGTGACTTTGAGAGAATATAAATCAAGAGATTTCATGCTACAATCTTACCTAACAACAGTGTCTTTGCATAAGTTTGTTAATTGCTTTAGATATCAAGTTTATTATCAAAATACTAAAAGCCTGAGTGTGTGTGTGTGTGCGTGTGTGTGTGCATGTGCATGCACACTGGGGCAGTAGGTATTCACCAATTTTGTTCCCCTTCTTCCATAATTCTTCATTGAACATTTACTTTAACCAGTCATTAGAATGGCAAAGTGAAGTCTAAGTAATCCCACAAGCTGGGGAAAAAAAATAATAAAAAAACCTCTCACTTGTTAAGTTTTATAGTGTAATAGAAGAGACCATCAAGAAGTAGACAAAGTACTGATAGACAATTGTAAATTGCAAGGTCAGGAATAACCACGATGTTTTACATGGTTTGTCACAGGTCAGTCCTTTTCTCTGACCCCACTTAAAGCACCTTTCCCTCTTTATACTTCCAGTTCCTCTGTCTACACTATATAAGACCCCATGGTAAATCCTCCCATGATAACACAAAGTGATACCATGCTGATATGAAGTCCTATAGAGGATTGACAATTTATCAGGAGTAAAAGCTTGGAGTATGAACCTAGTGCTACAGCTTGAATGTGGCCTCTAAATTCATATGCTGGAAACTTAACCGTGAGTGCAACAGTGCTGGGGGAGTGGGGCCGAATGGGAGGTGTTCGGTCATGAGGGCAGAGCCTCACCGTGGACTAGTGTCATTATCCTAAGAGTGGATTAAGTATTGTGAGAGCAGGTTGTTGTGAAAGGCCGTCTGCCCTTCATGATTTGCCCATCTCCTGAGCGCCCTTCTGCTTCCAGCCTTACACCACAGAATGAATCTCACCCAGATCATGCCATGCTCTCAGACTTCCCAGCCTCCAGAGCTGTCAGCCAAATACACTTCTACTGTTTATAAATTACCCAGCCTGTGATATCAGGTCATAGCACAGATAATGGGGCAAGAAACATGGTAATAGAATATGGTATTTCCAGCTTGTGGGATTATTTAGACGTTTCCCATTGATCTTAGATTTTGTTCTCTTTCCAAGAAATAGCAATTTTGCTAATTTTAGTTTGCTAGCTTTTGGTTGAGAGTATAGTTGGTTCAAATAGACTCCCAGTAGCTTTCAAATCCAGTATCAAAAATTATAGCATCAGGAATATTTGGAAATACTTTGAGTTATTTATTATAAAAACTAAGAAGGGTTCCATCAGGCATAATGATTAAGGTGCTAGACTCCCATGTGGCTAACCATGATTCAAGTCCCAGACATGGCAGCTTGAAGCTCACCAGGTATTTGTGTGTGTGCCCAAAATCTCAAGAGGAGAATGGACTGTCGTGGGCATGCACCCTGAGGGGGTGAGTCCTGACTTTCTTTCTGTCTCTCTGGTGAGCACACGAGCCTTATAGCAAAAATCTCTCTCTCTAAAAAAAAAATAAATAAATAATAAAGATGGGCCCAGCCACTGTGGTCTAGCAGTAACAAAAGCTGGAAACCACTTGACCAACTGCTGCTTTGGATACCCAGGTTGGCTCAAAAACATTCTGAGCATGTACTTGAGTTCCCCAGATGCCGAGGAGGTGGAAACCGGGTATGGTGAGATCCTGTCAGGGGTGTTTCTCTCTCAGTCATGCACACACATGTGCATGCTCTCTACCACTAAAGAACAGAACAACGAAAGCATCTATACAGCAATTTTTCAAAATTTTCTATGTAGTTCTTTAAATAAAGTTATTTAACCATTTTATATATAGAATACTAAAGAAAAAGAAAAGTCAAGTTTCTAGAGAAATGTTGACTCCTTGTAGGCTTTGAGAAGGTTGAAACACTGAATTTTCAGACAATAAAATATTTGTGGGAAGCTTATAATTCAAAAGAATCATGAGTGAACAGTGTAAATATAAATAATAAATCCACAATTACAGTTGAATTCCTTCTTTCTACCCTATGCATCATCTCTGTGAAGTTTTAGAAAACAACTGTAATTCTCTCTTGTTCTACCTTTTAATCACTGTCCATTGCTTCTTTTCTTTGCTTTATTTTAAAATTAACGAACTGCCTTTTTCTCATTTTTTTTTTCGGTCTCTTTACCTATTTTTTTTCTTGAAAAGGACTATCTCTGATGTTATTAAGGAAACAGAATAAAACAATGTGTCCTGTTCTTCAAATTCTCTTACTGCGTTTGTGTAGTTAAAACACTTAAGCAGTTACTGATTTGTTTTGTTATTAACTGACAACAAATAGATTTTTGTTATTCTACAATGGTAGTCAATGGTTTGTTTTAGAAATATGCTAGCCTTTTAAAGTTACACTTACAAATATAGTGGACGGTGGCGGTGGGCATTCCTCTTTGCTACTGGAACCGTCTAGCATAGTAAGGCAAACAGGGTCATTTTGTATGGTCTGCGAGGCATATTAATGAGGTCAAGGTCATGGATTCAATTCCACTTCAATTAGCTTTACCCCTTCCATTGCCATGGGCTGAATTTCTAAGTACAGAGAGCTATCCAACAAATAAATTCATGCAGAAACCAAAGGAGAGATAATGGTAATATACAGAGAGATCCATAAAAACTTTTCACAAATTAATAAAAAAAAAAAACAGTTTTAAAGAGAGTAACTAGAAGCTGGTTGAATAATGACCAACTTGCTGATTGCTAGTGCCATGAGAATATTTAAGGATACTATGTAAGTGTCTCAGAAGATCAAACGTATTTTTAACAAATACAAAAGACTGTAGAGGACAAAGACACGTGCTGTCCAGGCCCCTTTTCAAAGCAGGCCTCTTGGCCTTAGAAGTCATGGATGCTGTTGGCACACACATATATATTTTTGCCCGCATTCTGAATCTCTTCAAAGATTGCTAAACTATAATGAACCTCGAACCTCTCCTGTGGCAGCCCAAATCCAATCATGGAGCACTGGAGGGAAGGGAGAGAAAAAGACTTGGCCATCTCAGACCAAGTCTGCGTGACTCACAAGGCCATTTCTGGTTCCTGAGTTTCTCGTGGCATCAACTGGGGCTGTGGTGGAGACTCAGCTTCCCCTTCTTCCCTCCCTCTCACAGGTATGGATCCTGAGGGTCCCTCTCAATAAGCATCCCATGCACCAACTCCAGAGTCGGCCTCCTGGGAAGCTCAGCTGCTGCCTGCAGCAGTTCTTCAGTGTCTGTTTAATGTCAGGACAGGCTCCATGATTTGTGGGTTCCAGCGTGAAGGGAAAATGCAGTACACCTTCAATAGTGTTATGGCTTTCAAGCAGGTGATAGCGTTAAAACAGGGGTAGAGTCTTCTAAGTGCAGGCTCTGTGCGGTAACACAGGTTTCATGACCATGAAAACAACTCTATTTAAGTAGAAATCGTTGTTTTCACAAATGGTTCAGAGACAATAAAATCACATACCTGGTGATTCACCAAAGATATGATACTGATATCAGAAAGTGCAAAAAGAAAGTGGTAGTTTTACTTCCATGAAAACTGAGTCCTTGTAATAAAGATGTAGCCATAGGAATTTTATTAAACACATTAACAAGGAACAATTTTGTTAATTTCTTTGCAAAATAGAACAGCAATAGCTAGAGCTATAAATATGTGGAACAGAAAAATAAGTTTGGATCTTTAAACACTTGTAGCACAAAAGACAGTGAGATCTCATATTTCTCGGGAGATCAACCGTACGTGAGCCAGAGTGATGGTGGTCAGTGGTATTCACAAACATGTTCCCAAAGATTACTCCTATCCATTCTCTCGTTTATCAATATAGAGTCCTGAGTCAGAGCATCCTCTCTGGGCTTCTTGGCCCACTGACTGTTACACATAATTCCTGAGACTTGGTAGAAAATAACTTTCTAAGAAAGATACAAAAATTTTCAAATTATGTCCATTTTTAAATTTTTTAAATTTATGTTTAATTACTGTACATCTTTACATAGTACAACATGGTTTTCCTCAGCATGATCTTTTAAAATTTTTATTATTATTTTCTTGATCCATTCAATCACTATTCCTCTCTTCTCCCTCTGGGATCTTGGGCATACATGCACAGGTACCTGGAGTGAGTTTCAAGTCACCAGGTCTAGGACTCAACCACAATTGGCCATGTGGTCGTCCAGTGACATAATTGCTATGCCATCTGCTGACTCCACAAATTATGTTCTTAAAAGTATTTTCTGGCTTCCTCTCCAAAAAAAAAAAAAAAAAAATTGGACCAGCAGTTAGCGTAATGGCTATGTTGTTGGACTCCCACGTAGTCGACTGCAGTTCGCGTCCTGGACCCGGTGGCTTAAAACTCATGCCAGGCACGTGTGCGTGCATGCCCAAGATTCCGAGAGGAGAATGGAGGAGAAGGGATAGCGGAGTGGCCATCCCCCCTGGGGGTGATTTCTCGTTTTCTGTCTCTCTGTCTCTCTCTGTCTCAAGAGCGCACGTGCCCTATAGCGAAAATCTCTCCAAAAAAAAAAAAAAAGTATTTTCTGGCTTCTTATTCAAAGAAGATTATAAAGGGTAGATTTTGCAAGAAGAAAGAAAAGTCTAACAGTGAGTGACTCAGATATAATTATGGGTAAAAAAAAAATTTATTGATGGATTGTGTACACAAAATGGGAGCAATAAATGTAGTCATGACAATTTTTTTTTTTTTGGGGAGAGGTTTTCGCTATAGGGCGCGTGCGCTCACCAGACAGACAGAGACATAGAGACAGAAAGCGAGAAATCACCCCCCAGGGGGGATGGTCACGCCGCAATCCCTTCTCCTCCATTCTCCTCTCGGGATCTTGGGCACGCACGCACATGCACCCGGCGTGAGTTTTAAGCCACTGGGTCCAGGAAGCGAACCGCAGTCGACTACGTGGGAGTCCAGCGACATAGCCATTACACTAACTGCTGGATCCCAGTAGTGACAATTTTTGAGTTTCTGGGTTAGACAACTAGTTCATTATGGCACAATTCTTAAAATACAGAGAAGAAAACCAAAATATGTATGGTGAATGACCAATTTCGTTTTAGTTTTCATGTATTGATTGTGAGCTGTTTTGAAGGCATCTAAGAAGAAGTCGAGGCATCGACGTGTCACACTGTAAAATCGCTAGCCGTGTAAGCTGCTAGGGTGGGTTACTACCCTTGGTCTGTTTGACAGAATGCTAGATTCTTGAACACTCAATAAACATCTTGCCTGACCAAGAAGTACTGATTTTAAAAATATTATGAAAACATACAACATTATAAAGTGAGACTAGTATAATTCCATTTTAAATATTCCCATCACTGAGATAAAATGATTTTCAAGACTGCCAAATTTGCTTCATTACTCATATTTTTTTTTACTGTAAACTTTTTCTTTGTTGAAACATTTTTTGCAATTTACAAATTATATGTCTTTTCAAATATGACACTGTCACATTTAATGCAAATAGCACACCTAAGGCAATAAGTCACAATAAAATTATACAATTAGACTTGATACAATTAATTATTATACAATTATATGTAATATAATTAGTGATCATTTCTTAGCACAACTAATTTCAAATTCACAATAAGAATATAAATCTAAAAAGCTTTGGTATTGGTGGATTTGAACTCAGGTCCAAATAAGGACCAGGACTTGTCTTTTTTTATTATGTCTCCTCAGTTTCATTTATTTGACAACAATTTACCTTCCCCAACTACTACACTTCTCTCTCTTTCTCTCTTTTTTTTTCTTTTTTTGCTTTTGCCATACTTTGATGTGTCACATACACAGGACTGTCTTATAAAATATATCGCATTCTGGATTTGTCAGCTTAATTCCTTGGGATCATTTAACTTGTTTTCCATTTTACACATGAGTTAAAGTTATCTCTCAAGGCTCAATAAGGTTCAACATCTTGGCAAGAATGCTTTACAGTAGAATGGCATGCTTCCTTGTGAATTACACCAGAATGCATGAGGTGTCCCATGTTTTGTGAGGCTCAGATTGTTCAGTAGGGCTCCAGTGGTGACAGGTTGATTCCTTTTCTGTAAATTCCAGGATTGGCTTTTCATTTAATTATTGTGATGAACTTTATCAAATTTTATTTGTGTTGCAAAATGGTCATTTCCTCATTTCATTACAAGCAAAAGCCAGAATTCTTCAATAAAGAGCTTTTTCAAATAAACTCTATTTACTCGGATATTATAACATGCAGCTTATATGGAAAGCAATTTTGCCTGTATTAATTCAATTTTGAGAGACAGATATTATATACATATTACTTCCAATGACTCCCATGGTGTTCTTAATGCCCCTGCTGGACTTCCCTCCCTCTCTGTCTTGCATGGGTGCTGCCATGAGTTTGTATGTACAGAACACATTTCAACTTTTTGCATCTATTTTCAGGGATTTAATTCTTAAGATTTCAACCACTATATGAGTCGCTGTGGCTTCTTTATCCTTTCAGCTTGATTACTTGGCTTTCATTGGCTGTTTCACTTTCTATCAACCCAAGATGCCACAAGCCCTGGATCATCCATTTCTCTAGGATCTGAGGGTCTTTTAGTGGGAATTAGTACTTAGAAACCATCTCGCTGGTGCCAAGTTATCCATCACTCTTCAACAGGCACTGTTTCCAAGACTTTTCAGAGAACAGAGTGAAGACTGTGATTTTGCTAATATAGCACATAAAATAAGTTCCCCAGAATTCACTCAAAAATACATAAGCAAAGAAATGTTGAGCAATATCTGGTAGCTTTGTTTAGAATGTGCAAAGAGGCAAACCAGTATTTGTTGTCATGATCAGCTGTTAGAGACTCAGGTACATGCCTGAGAGATCTGCAGAAAACACTATGCTTCAGAGGACGATGGACCTGGCTGGCTGCACAGTGACCAGCAGAGTGACAGAGCAGTGGCTCAAGTTCCCCCAAACACCACTGAAATCTCAGGTGTGTGACTTGGGAGAATCACTCCCTTCCCCAAATCCCATGTCATTGTAACACCCACTCCAGCAAGGACAGTCCTGAGGAGACAGAATGGCAGAGAGATTGTGGCTCATCTCCTCTAAAACACCACTGAACTCTCAGATGTCACTTTTCTGAAGCATGGAGCCCGCAGAATGTGCTGTGTGATCACTACCGTCTTCTGTTGAAATTCAGAAGCTAGCTTCGTCCCAGGTGCACCTGTTCTCTAGAAACTGGGAGACTGTTGAATAACCAGCTTCAGCAACCAAAGTGCAGGTTGCTAGATGGGCATCAGGCAGATGCAGCTGCAGAGATATTGTGAATCACCTCCTGCACACCTTTGATCACTCAGAATTAACTCCAAGAAGTTAGGAAGAAATATATATCCATCAGATTGTCAGAAACCACTGAAGAGGGTCAAGGAATATGAGAAACCAAGAAACTATCTCTCCCTCAAGGGGAAAGGTCAAGTCTTCACCACCCACAGAAAATACAAAGGAACTTGTGGAAATCTCAGATAAACAATTCAGAATATTCATAGTGACAAAACTAAAAGAGATGCAAGGGAAAAGAGACAACAAACTCCAGGAGATGAGGAAGTCCTTCTACAATTTGAAAATATAAATAGATACAATAACACAGAGTTGTACAATTGTTAGAGAGGAAGGCAGTAATGCAAGAAATCAAAACCTCTCTCAAAAGTATTAAGAACAAATTAGATCATGCTGAAGATTAAATCTCAGATATAGAAGACAAAAATCTATGACCTAAAAAAAATTACCAAGAACAATGAGTAAATAATAAAAAAAAAAAAAATTGAGGGCAACAGAGAAGAAACACTAGATACCATTAAATGCCCAAACATCTGGATAATTGGTATGTCAGAAGATGAAGAAACTAATAAATGTACTGATAATCTATTCTATGAAATTCTGGAAAAAAACTTTCCAGAAGCATTCAAATATCCAGATCTAAGAAATACAAAAGATCCCAGATAAAATCAACCCAAGATCTTCTCCATGGTACATCATAGCCAGGTTGACCAAAACCATAGACGAAGACAAGATACTAAAATTGGCAAGAGAGAAACTCCAAGTTACATACAAAGGTTATCTTATCAGGCTAACATGAGACCTCTCACTGGAAACAATGCAAGTAAGAAAAGAATGGGAAAATAAATTCGAAGTGTTAACTGAAAAATAATTTCAACCAGGGTTTCTATACCCAGCAAGATTATCCTTCAAATGAGAAGAAAAGATTAAAAAAAAATCCTTGTATAAACAAAGCATGAAAGAATTTACCAACTCCAGACCAGCTCTTCAAGAAGTCATGAAGGAAGTGTTATACCAAGAAAAGTAAAGGCAGACAGACAGAAAGAAGATAAAAAGAAACAAACAAAAATAAACAAGAAAATTACCACCTTAATGGTGGAGACAAGTCTGGAAATATTGATAATAAGGTTGAACGTTAATGGTTTAAATTCTCCAATGAATAAAAAAACAGAAACCCTCTATCTTTTGCCTACAAAACATGCACCTCATGGTTAAAGACACACATAGACTAAAAGTGAAGGGCTGATAAAAGGTATTCCATGCATACAGAAATCAAAAACAAACTGGAGTCGTGACACTGATTTTAAACAATATAGGCTTAAAAAAATAATGAAAAGAGACAAAGAACCTTTTATAGTAGTAGAAGAGTTAATTAATCAAGAAGATATAATGCTTATAAATATCTATGCACCCAATTCAGAAACACTCAAATATGTGAAAGAAAGACCGCTAGACATTAAAGGAGAGATAGACTGCAACACATCAATTTTGGGGGATCTCAACCCGCCATTATCACCTTGA
>NW_006159681.1:5016579-5062201 GCF_000334495.1 Tupaia belangeri chinensis | reverse complement strand
ACCCCTATATGAGTCGCTGTGGCTTCTTTATCCTTTCAGCTTGATTACTTGGCTTTCATTGGCTGTTTCACTTTCTATCAACCCAAGATGCCACAAGCCCTGGATCATCCATTTCTCTAGGATCTGAGGGTCTTTTAGTGGGAATTAGTACTTAGAAACCATCTCGCTGGTGCCAAGTTATCCATCACTCTTCAACAGGCACTGTTTCCAAGACTTTTCAGAGAACAGAGTGAAGACTGTGATTTTGCTAATATAGCACATAAAATAAGTTCCCCAGAATTCACTCAAAAATACATAAGCAAAGAAATGTTGAGCAATATCTGGTAGCTTTGTTTAGAATGTGCAAAGAGGCAAACCAGTATTTGTTGTCATGATCAGCTGTTAGAGACTCAGGTACATGCCTGAGAGATCTGCAGAAAACACTATGCTTCAGAGGACGATGGACCTGGCTGGCTGCACAGTGACCAGCAGAGTGACAGAGCAGTGGCTCAAGTTCCCCCAAACACCACTGAAATCTCAGGTGTGTGACTTGGGAGAATCACTCCCTTCCCCAAATCCCATGTCATTGTAACACCCACTCCAGCAAGGACAGTCCTGAGGAGACAGAATGGCAGAGAGATTGTGGCTCATCTCCTCTAAAACACCACTGAACTCTCAGATGTCACTTTTCTGAAGCATGGAGCCCGCAGAATGTGCTGTGTGATCACTACCGTCTTCTGTTGAAATTCAGAAGCTAGCTTCGTCCCAGGTGCACCTGTTCTCTAGAAACTGGGAGACTGTTGAATAACCAGCTTCAGCAACCAAAGTGCAGGTTGCTAGATGGGCATCAGGCAGATGCAGCTGCAGAGATATTGTGAATCACCTCCTGCACACCTTTGATCACTCAGAATTAACTCCAAGAAGTTAGGAAGAAATATATATCCATCAGATTGTCAGAAACCACTGAAGAGGGTCAAGGAATATGAGAAACCAAGAAACTATCTCTCCCTCAAGGGGAAAGGTCAAGTCTTCACCACCCACAGAAAATACAAAGGAACTTGTGGAAATCTCAGATAAACAATTCAGAATATTCATAGTGACAAAACTAAAAGAGATGCAAGGGAAAAGAGACAACAAACTCCAGGAGATGAGGAAGTCCTTCTACAATTTGAAAATATAAATAGATACAATAACACAGAGTTGTACAATTGTTAGAGAGGAAGGCAGTAATGCAAGAAATCAAAACCTCTCTCAAAAGTATTAAGAACAAATTAGATCATGCTGAAGATTAAATCTCAGATATAGAAGACAAAAATCTATGACCTAAAAAAAATTACCAAGAACAATGAGTAAATAATAAAAAAAAAAAAAATTGAGGGCAACAGAGAAGAAACACTAGATACCATTAAATGCCCAAACATCTGGATAATTGGTATGTCAGAAGATGAAGAAACTAATAAATGTACTGATAATCTATTCTATGAAATTCTGGAAAAAAACTTTCCAGAAGCATTCAAATATCCAGATCTAAGAAATACAAAAGATCCCAGATAAAATCAACCCAAGATCTTCTCCATGGTACATCATAGCCAGGTTGACCAAAACCATAGACGAAGACAAGATACTAAAATTGGCAAGAGAGAAACTCCAAGTTACATACAAAGGTTATCTTATCAGGCTAACATGAGACCTCTCACTGGAAACAATGCAAGTAAGAAAAGAATGGGAAAATAAATTCGAAGTGTTAACTGAAAAATAATTTCAACCAGGGTTTCTATACCCAGCAAGATTATCCTTCAAATGAGAAGAAAAGATTAAAAAAAAATCCTTGTATAAACAAAGCATGAAAGAATTTACCAACTCCAGACCAGCTCTTCAAGAAGTCATGAAGGAAGTGTTATACCAAGAAAAGTAAAGGCAGACAGACAGAAAGAAGATAAAAAGAAACAAACAAAAATAAACAAGAAAATTACCACCTTAATGGTGGAGACAAGTCTGGAAATATTGATAATAAGGTTGAACGTTAATGGTTTAAATTCTCCAATGAATAAAAAAACAGAAACCCTCTATCTTTTGCCTACAAAACATGCACCTCATGGTTAAAGACACACATAGACTAAAAGTGAAGGGCTGATAAAAGGTATTCCATGCATACAGAAATCAAAAACAAACTGGAGTCGTGACACTGATTTTAAACAATATAGGCTTAAAAAAATAATGAAAAGAGACAAAGAACCTTTTATAGTAGTAGAAGAGTTAATTAATCAAGAAGATATAATGCTTATAAATATCTATGCACCCAATTCAGAAACACTCAAATATGTGAAAGAAAGACCGCTAGACATTAAAGGAGAGATAGACTGCAACACATCAATTTTGGGGGATCTCAACCCGCCATTATCACCTTTAGACAGATCAATGAGACAAAAAATAAGCAAACATACAGGACTTAAACAATAGCATAAATCAGATGGACTTGACAGACATCTTTAGAATTTACCACCCTGAAATCACATAATATAAATTTTTTCTCACCTTTGCATGGTATCTTTTTGAAGACTAGTGGGATACAAAACAAGCCTTTACAGATTCAAAGGCATGGAAACTATATCCAGATTCTTCTCTGACCATGATGGAATTAAACTTGATATCAATTTCAGAAAAGAAAAAAATGAAAATACACAAATACATGGAAACTAAAAACCTACTCCTGAATGACTTCATAAGTACCAAGGAGATTAAGACTGAAATCAAAAGATTTATGGAAACAAATGATAATGAGTACACAAATTTTCATAATCTATGAGACACTGCAAAAACAGGCATAAGGGGAAAGGTTCATAGCAATTAGTATACATAAGAAAAAGATGGAAAGGTGGCAAATAGACAACCTAACATCATGTCTTAAGAAATTAGAAAAACAATAACAACAACAAAAATACAAAAAAATGCCAGAAGAAAAGAAATAATTAAGATTTGAGCAGAGAGGCCAGCAGGTGACGTCGGTGGTTAAGGGAGCAGACTTCCACATGGCCGAGCATGGTTTGAATCCTGGACTTGGTGGCCTTGCTTTCTCTCTCTTTCTCTGCCCCTCTCTGGGGAGACAATAAAATAAATAAAGTTAAATAAAATAATTCTTTAAAAAAATTTGAGCAGAAATAAATAAAATAGAAGCTAAACAAATAACACAAAAAATAAATAAAAGCTGTTTTTTGAAAAGATAAACAAGACTGGCATAACATTAGCTAGACTAATTAAGAAGAAGAGATAAAGGAACCAGATAAATCAAAATCACCATGAAACAGGCAATTTTACAACAGGCATAATAGGGGACCAGCAGTTAGCATAATGGCTATGTTGCTGGACTCCCATGTAGTTGACCGCGGTTCGTGTTCCGGACCTGGTGGCTTAAAACTCATGCTGGGTGCATGTGTGTGCATGCCCAAGATCCCAAGAGAAGAATGGAGGAGAAGGGATTATGGCGTGATCATCCCCCTGGGGGGTGATTTCTTGCTTTGTGTCTCTCTGTCTCTTTCTGTCTAGCGAGCACACGTGCCCTATAGCAAAAAAATAAATAAATAAAACAGTCATAATAGAAATACAAAACATCATTAGAGTGACTGTATGCCAATAAACAAAACTTGGATGAGATGGACAAATTCCTGAACACAAGTAATCTATCTACCAAGACTGACTCTGAAAGATATAGAAAGCCCGAGTAGACTCATAGCAAGAAGTGAGATTGAATCAGTGATTAATAAAAACCTCCCAAAAAAGAGAAGACAGGTCATGATGACTTCGCTTCTGAATTCTACAAAACTCTTAAAGAAGAGGTAACTCCATTGTCCTCAAAATCTTTTTAAAGATCCAAAAGGAATGAACCCTACAAAATTCATTTTACAAAGCCTTCATCACCCTCATTCCCGAAATAGATAAGGATACAAGATAGGAAAACTACAGACTGATATCTCTGATGAATATAAATGCAAAAATTCTCAACACGATACTATCAAATTGTATCCAACAACATATAAAAAAGATTGTTCAACATGACCAGGTAGGCTTTATTCCAGGGATGCAAGAGTGGTTCGACATATGCAAAACCATAAACATAATACACCATATTAACAGAAAGAAAGATAAAAAACATATGATCATTTCAATTGATGCAGAAAAGGCATTTGACAAAATACATATTTTCATTATTAAGACTCTAAGCAAAATCAGCACAGGAGGATCATTTCTCAGCATAATAAAATCCACCTATGAAAAATCTATAGCTAACAGTGTACTGAATGGGGAAAAGCTAAAAGCTTTTCCACTAAAAACTCACACAAGACAAGGCTGCCCAGTTTCTCCTTTTCAATACAGTGCTGAAAGTCCTAGCCAATGCAATCAACCGGGTAAATTCAGTTCACATGCTAAATGATATATAGTGATTAAAGGTATAAAATAATATAAAATAAAGTAATAAAAATAAATAAATAATATAAAAAAGAAAATAGGAGGTTACATTATTTAAATATTAAGCTTTCATCCAGATGGTCAACATTATGCTAGACCAAAAGAATCTTTCCATATCAGACATTAAAGCTATGAAAAATAACATGTTTAATATGGAAAACAAAAACAAAAACACTATATTTAGAAACAAGAGTCCCAATTCAGAGAAAAGGAAAGACTCTTGGCCCTCACTGAGCTTCTCTTCCAGCCCCCGTTACTCTCAGAGTTAACTGGAGAGATGAAACTAGGAGCTACATAAGCAAAGCAGATGCGGCACCTCGGGGTTCCTTCTCAGGTTCTAGATTTGCTTGCCATCTCCTCTGACACTCAGACTCCTGGCCCTGATTGTACTGACTTTGAGAACCTCTCATTAGCCGAGTTGGAAACTATGTTCTCCAAATCATCACTTTTATCCTTATCAAAGGGTGGCAAAAACCTGTCTCATTATCAGTAAGGCTTCATATAAAGAAACTCACCAAACCTTCTTCACTTTTCTGTGATCATTTTCAAGCTAGAAAAGCAAAGTTTGTTTTATTTACTTTCCCTTAAACTTTCATTTTTGTGCCACTGCTTCCAATTTTCACTTGCTCCATACACCAGCATAACAGGATCCAGTGCCAGCCTCTTTTAGTATTCAACAACTCTTTATTAAAGTTTTCTTTCCTCCCTATTTAAATATATACCATGTTAAAAGAAACACTATGTTGCAAGATGATGGAGCATTAATTATCAGACCAGTTGACCAATATAGGGCTTATACAACTATGTAAGGAAGCCATGAGCTATGTCATGAAATTTAAGCATTCATAATAATGCTCTAACACATCAGACAGTAACACATGAGGTCACTGAGAATTCTAGGTAGGCATTACAGTAGGAGATCAAACCTCTCAAAGGAGAGGGAGAAGACCTGAGGTTTGACAGAGCAGAGAGTTATGAGGAGGGTGGACAGGGACCTTACCTGGAATGTGTGAGGGCAGATTCATCATTGGGGTGAGTCATCTCCCCAAACGAGAAAAACATAGGAATTTCTGAGCTTTGTTGTTATCTAGGCACACAGGGCTCAGATAAAATTCAACATGATCAGTCCCTCTGTAGGTTGAAGATGAATAATTGAACAACAGAATATGTCATGGACTTCCTGAGTGGGATAAAAGCAGATTAAGATAGTTTTTAAAGGTATCGTGTTATGGATGCTTCTGTAAGCCAATCAACTTGTTTCATAAGAGATAGCAGTAAAGGTCCCAGCTAAATGAGGTCATTAGAGGTCAGGCATTTATGTTTCCACTTAATACATACCGAGTGTCCGCACTCTATGACTGGAACTGAATGACCAAAGGATATAGAAACATAGTAAGTGGTTGTGAATACCAGATACAGTGTGGGAAGAGGGTGGGTGAAGGAGTAGAGTCTGAGGAAGGACATTAAGGAGAAAATTAGAGAGGCAAGGCATTTATGAGACAAAGAAATGGGTTATTATCTATTGAAGATAACTTTATTGTATTGTTAACTGAACTGGTGAGAAATGTACACATGTTGGAATAGTCACTTTGCAAGCTAAGTAATGTGATTGAATGTATAAAAGAAATTGAAATATAAAAATTAAAGAAAAAAATTCTAAAATGCAAAGCAGGACTATCAATGCAAATGTTAAATTGAAGTTCTAGCAGTTGAACTCAAGGAGGAATCAATCCAGTAGATTCCAAGAGACTGGTGTAGAAATATCCTTGATTGTGCAGCAGCGCTTGAATGTCTTTTTATTTTTATTGCCAGAAGACATGTGTACTCACCAGAGAGAGACACAGAGGCAGAAGGAAGGAGGGGGAAAGATTTTTTTTTAGCATCCTTAATGGGATGCTTCACTGAGAAAATAACAAAATGTTTAGACCTCAACTCCTCTTTCTGCCACCTCTCCATCCTGATGAGATATAGGGTATGCATGCACATGTACCAGGCATGTTTTCCAAGCCACTGGGGCCAGGATTAAAATCTCACTGTTAGCCATGTGGGATATGGCTTCCTTAATCATCAAGTCATGGGACCAGCCCAGGACTTAAGTTTTTAAAGTCCTCAAGCTGGAATGCCAATGCTCTTATGGTGAAGTTATTTGCAGTCTTGGCCATCTTTTATAAAAGGGTACGCATGACCTGAACATTTCTCCAAATGTCCTTGGTGAATAGGCAGCAGCTTACCCAGGTAGAATTTAGGGAGGGCTCTCTGCAGTCACGATGGGGCCTTCAACATTGTCATAAGTCATGTGGCTTCAGCACTCTGGGCTTCTTCATATCCTGGGGACATGGTTGCAACCATTCATGTGGCTTCTGTCAGAAGTCTGGACAGTCAGAATTCAGTTTTCAGTGACTTTGAGTCAGGAGGAATTGAAAAATGGGAAAAGGCAGATGGGAGTATTACAGCCAGATGCTGAAGGAAATTGGAAACAGCAAAATTTGATTATGGTTGTCAATTTAAGCACAGCAACAAAATCCAACTCAATTCACAGGTGAGTACCACTCCTTTTCCACAGTGAGGGTAGAAGTCAATTAAATGTTTCCCGACAAGACTGCGTTCACACAGCCACGTGTTACCTTTAATTTACAGAGAAGTGCAAAATACTCAAGACAAGGAACAGGGCTAGAATTTGATAGCCTGGAAGGGTACGTTACAGATGCTGTGGTTTTCCACAGAGATGCACAATTTTTCTCTACTGATTTTGATCAAAAATAATATCAAAGAAAGATCATTCCTAGTCACAAATTAAGGCTGGTCTCATTAGATTTGGCCTGATTATTTAAACAGGTGCACCAGGAAAGGTAATTTACCATATCAGCCTTTATGTTTACTTCGAAGGAAGCTCTTAGAAGAAATCTCAGATTGGACTTTTAAAGATGCCTTAGAAATTTCATGAAGCCAAGGCAAAATTTTAGCATCAGAAATTTGAGCAATTACTCTAAAGTTCCAAAAATATCCTAAGATTTCAGGGCCTACGAGTAAGTCACTTTGTTCACTTATAAGATTGGAAACCTTGGAAATTAGGTAGAGCTCAGTTTTCTATGAAGGCTTTGGAAACCCTCACTCCATAAAGTCTATCTTAGTTCCTTAAACGTGTCTGATTACGTCCGATTAAATGAACATCATTCTCAAATATGACATTGCAGGCAAGACCTTGGTTGTATAACCAATGTTTCTAATTATGCTCTTTTAACAAGGACATGCAAATAACTATATTACATAATGTGAATGTAGGCATATAACTATATTGCTATGAAAATAAGAACATTCAAGAGTTTCAGAATTCTTAAAGAGTCAGGCAGACAAAAAAAGATTTTATTTAAGACTTTCATTTCAATTTGCAAAATCAAAATCTGCTAAATTGTTTTAAGTTATAGATAAGGAGAAAAGTGTTCCTTATAAAACCACAAAAATGGGAACTCAAAACATCAATAACACTACAACTGAAACCCATGGCCACTCCTTATTTCCTTTAGGCCAATGTAATTAATGCTTGTTCTACCTGACCTTGGGTTTATAGTCCCATGTATCCATCCACTTTAGACTAGTGTTGGATGCCCTGGCCATTCCACTGGGGGGAGGGGTTGCTTACACAATGCTGTCAGAAGCCTGTGCCTAAGTACGTGACATAGTGCTGCCCTTCCACAGGCTCTGAGGCAATCCTTTGTTAAATATGCGTACTCTGGTCTGTAGCTGATTACAGAAGCTTTCAAGGAAGGCTCAAAAACTATCTGCAAATGACTAAGGACTTAAACTGGATGTGTTGGGTCAGCAGATGGCATAGTGGTTAAAGTACTGGATCCCACATGGCCAACTGCACAGTTCAAGACTCAGACATGGTGGCCTGAAAAACAAGCTGAGTACATGTGCATGTGTACCCATAATCCCAAGAGGAGAGTAAAGGGGGGAGAGGGGTGGTGATTTCTCACTTTCTCTCTCTCTCTCTCTCTCACAGGTGCACATAATCTATAGCAAAAATCTAAAAAAGAAGAAAAAAAAGGATGTGGTTAATACCTTACTAATAATATTCAAAAGTGGAAGATTTGATTAGATGTTGCTACTATAATATATTTCTATATTGTATGTAAATATATAGGCAAGAAATTTTATTTTTCTTGAAGCTGGCAACACAAGGTTATAAAGTCAACCTAAAAATGTTTTAGACAAAATATTTATGAACATAATAATTCAGTATTTTTAAAAACAAGGGGATATTGAACCTAATTTATTAAAAACAAGCAACACAATCTTTACATAGGAAAATATCTATTAAGTGTATTAAGTGTAATATTAAGTGTATATTAAGTGTAATAATCCTGAAATGTAATGCAACATGAATATAGTAAACTTATAGTTAGACTATATAAAAATACATAGAGACTATCAAGCAAAAAGATTATATAAGTCTAGAGTAGTTCCTGAACACCTGAAAATTTATAAGACGCCACAAGTAAGTGATATAAATCCCTATTTAAAAACCACTTGCTTGTTAGATACTAGATTAAAAGTAAAGAAGTAAAGTTGTGATCAGTCATAACTTTAGAAAATATCTGGAATAATGACTGACAACACTATAATGCTGTTGTCTAATCCAAATAAAGCAATATTTATTTCTTCTGACAACTAAAAACGTATTATAGAAAGTAAGAGCACTGGCAAATCTCGAATTAATTCCAATACAGTTCTATACAGTTTCTGTAATTTTAAAAAAGGAGGAGGGGAGGGGGGGTCTTCAAAAAGTTCATGGAAAATGTGTGTTCCAAAAATTATTCCTAGATTTCAAAATTTTTTAAACAAAAGTCAACTTTCACTCACTTGTTATAACAAGTTGTTATAAGACCTCCTAAGGTAGTTTTAAAAGTCCAACTGAGTTGAACTGATAACTTTCTAAGGAAGACATACAAATAGCCAAAAAGTATATGAAAAAAGATCAACCTCCCTCATCATGACAGAAATGCAAATCAAACCCACAATGAGATACCACCTAACACCAGTCAGAATGGCTATTACAAAAATAAAAAATGCCAAGTGCTGTTGAAGCTGTGGTGAAAAGGGAACTCTCCTACACTGTGGGTGGGATGTAAGTTAATACAGCCACTGTGGAGAACATTATGGAGACCTACAAATGTTCTTGGTTAGCGGCCTCTTGTCTGACGCATAGTTTGCAAGTATATTCTTCCTTTCAGAGGGTTGCCGGTTCACTCTATTGTTTCTTTTACTGAGGAGAAGACTTTTAACCAGATGTAATCCCATTTGTTTATTTTTGGGGTTATAGCCCATGCTTTAGGGGTCTTATTCAAGAAGTCCTCACCTGCTCTGATGTTTCTAAGACTCTCTCCTGCTTTATCTACCAGTAATTTTATAGTTTGAGGTCTTAGGTTATATTTTTTATCCATTTTGAGTTGATTTTTCTTAATGGTGACAGGAAGAAAATCAAGGAGAAAAATATAAAGGCAAGACATTTAAGGGACACAGAAATGGAGGATTGTCTGCTGATGATAATGTATATGATAATATCTTTAACTGAACCGGTGTGTAGTGTATTTATGCTAGGAAAACTTCTTTTACAAGCTGTTGTGATGTACAAGTAATTGAATGTATAAAATAATTTATAAAAAGGAAAGAAAAATACCTACAAATAGATCTACCATGTGATCCAGTAATTCAATTCCTGGGTATCTACCCAAAGGATAGAAAAAAACTCAGTCAGAAAAGCACTCGCACATCCATGTTTATTGCAGCATTATTCACAACTGCTAAGACATGGTTGATTAACCAAAATGTACATGAACAGATGAATGCTTTGAAAAAGTGCGGAACATAATATACTCTGCGGAATACTATTCAGTCTTTAAAAAAAAAAACAAGGTCCTGATATTTGTTAAAAAGTAGATGAATATGGAAGATTTACTGATGAGTGAAGCAAGCCAGACTATGAAAGAGAGACATTGTATGTCCCAACTTAATATATACCAAATGTCTGCACTCCATGGCAGAAACTGAAAGATTGGAAGATATAAAAGCATGAAGAACAATTACAGATGCCAGAGACTAAGTGGGAGGAGGGTGGAAAATGGGGGCTGGTGACAGGGAGGGAATCAAGAGGAAAAAGAAAAAGAGGCACAAAAATGGAAAATTATCTATTTATAATAATGTGTATTGTAATATCTTTAACTGGAACAATGAACAGTGTACTCATTCTGGGAAAATTAATTTTATAAGCTGCAATGATGTGCAGTGATTTAATGTATTAACTTTTTTTAATTTGAAAAAAAAGGTCCAATCTGAGATTTTTTATAAAAGCTTCCAGCAAAGCAAACATTAACAGGATGATTATTTCTTTTTTACTTTTTCTTTTTTTTTGGAGAGGTTTTTGCTATGGGGTGTGTGCACTAGCCAAAAAGACAGAGAGAGACAGAGAGACAGAAAGCAAAAAATCTCTCCCCCAGGGGGAATGGCCACACCACAATCCCTTCTTCTCCCTTCTCCTTTCAGGATCTTGGGCACACACACACACATCCGCCTGGCATGAGTTTAAGCCACTGGGTCTGGGACTTGAACCACTGTCGACTACATGGGAGTCCAGCGATGTAGTCATTACGCCAACTGCTAGTCCTAACAGAATGACTATAACAGTGTTTGAATAGGCTCTAATTTGATGTACTACAGAAAACTAGAAAACCAGATTGTTGGTTTGTACTCCAGAAAGGAGATCTCTAAAAACTGTTGAAGTCATTGACAGAGATGACCAACTAGACCACACTGGCCTAAGAACCTAGCCACTGAGATCAAGCAAATACTCAGGGAGAACCAATATCTTATTTTTGCATATTACCCGTGGGCAATAGGTTTGATCACAGGGTCGGTAGTCAGAGCACCCATGGGATCCCAGATTGTCAATGAGGAACAGAGCACAGAACACCCCAAATCTCATTACCTGAACAAAGCCAATGAGACTTAAAGTCATAACATCCAAACTGTGAGACAAAAGTGGAAAAGGATGCACCAGACAATTAATAAATGTTTTCATTTAGGCTATTATAATAGATATTCATTAATTATTAACATCTCAAAGAAGAGAGAGAAAATACAGGGTTTAAAACAAGGGGTTCAGGGAGGAAGGATGAAGTAAGTCATCTTGGTATATGAAGTCAAGGAGTCCTTTACTATTAACCATCATTCCAGAATGCAGAACCTTGAGAGACATCAGAAATAAAAGTAGGGGGATTTTCAAAAATTTTAATTGGTGGGGACAAGCATTTGGTATAATGGCTATGTCACTGGATTCCCATGTAGTCAATTGTGGTCGAGTCCCAGATCCCATGGTTTAAACTCATACCGGGCGCATGTGAGTGCATGCTCAAGATCCCAAGAGGAGAATGGAGGAGAAGGGATTGCAACATGGTCATCCCCACTGGGGGGTGCTTT
The DNA here is from genome assembly GCF_000334495.1 of Tupaia belangeri chinensis. Classification (NCBI taxonomy): domain Eukaryota; kingdom Metazoa; phylum Chordata; class Mammalia; order Scandentia; family Tupaiidae; genus Tupaia; species Tupaia belangeri. The sequence goes on along the minus strand of NW_006159681.1, from coordinate 5,050,282 downwards.
CTTGCTTTCTGTCTCTCTGTCTTTCTGGCAAGTGCATGCGCCCTACAGTAAAAACCCCTCCCCCCCAAAAAATTTTAATTGGCAGAGGGAGTGTGCACTCTCCAGAGAGAGAGAGATGGAGAAACAGAGAGAAAGAGGAAAGAGGAGAAAGCATCTCACAATAAGACTTGGTCAGGCTACAATCCCTTCTCCTTCACTTTTCCATCTTACTGGCATTTGGAGCACCCACCCACACATGCCCAGTGTGTTTTTCATGCCACCAGAGCTGGGACTTGAACTGTAGCCAGCCATGTAGGATCTAGCTCCTTAATCACAAGATCATGGGCCAGCCCAGTAGGGGCATTTTTTTATCTTTGGTTATTTTTCAGAAACACATAATTCAGGTAAAGTTCAAAATTCTCAGGCACAGCAGTGTTAAAGATAGAGAAAACTAAGAATCTAATTCTAAAATAGTTCCAAAAGGTTTTTCACTGTTTAGAGTCACCTGGAATTTTTAGTATTCAAAAATATGTCGTGGAAGGCCAGCAGGTGGCATGGTAGTTAAGACAGTGGATTCCCACATGGTAGACTGTCATTCAAGTCCTGGCCCTGGTGGCTTGAAAATCATGTCAGGTGTGTGTGCATGCATGCCAAGATCCTGAGAGGAGAATGGAGGATAAGGAATTGCAGCCTGGCCACCCGCTATGGAGAGGTGATTTCTCACTTTGTCTCTTTGTCTTTCTCCATCTCTTTGGCAAGCACATGCACCCTATAGAAAAATTCTCTCTCTCTCTCTCTCTCTCTCTCTCTCAAATAATTATAATATGTCATGAATAGGGGAGAAAGAGAGTCAGAAACTGGTAGGCATTATTCTCTCAGATATTTGAAACCTAATAGACATGGACCTCATATTTCAAATGACAACATGGTTGAATACTCAGGTCTCTAGAGTAGGTCTGCCTTGTAATTTCTTTCTAGAATTATCAGTTAGATTGCAACATATGTTACTTGATATCCTAAAATAATAGGTTTGCCCAAGTGGACATTTTTGATATATAATCATGATAAAAAAAAAAACATAAAAAATCCCACAAATAACATATACATTGTGCATTGTATTTATGTAGTTAGAAAAAAAAAAACGTATAAATAAAAAGCCAGTCTAGGGTCAAACAGAGATGGTACAGAAAAGGTCTTGGGTTCACGTCTTGGAACCTCCCTGATGACCCCAGGTGAGAGTGCACATGTGTCCCCCATCTGGACTGGCAGAAGCAGGACAGTCTCTGCATGGGGATACTGCTCGGTGTGGGGTGGCTGTCACTTCTTCTATCTTTTTCTCTCTCTCATGCAAGACATAAATAAAGTTTCAAAATCATTGGAAGGAAAAGAAGTCATCCTGTATCTTGAACTCCATGTTCTTACCTAACAGAAAGTGCACCCATTTTACTTGCTCAAAATAGTTAGACCCAGGCCAGTAAACGACCTGATTCTGATAGCAGGAGAAATATCCCCATAATGCACAGCTGTGTTAAATTGAATGAAGTCACTATCAATGAAAAGTTCTTTAAAACCCAGAGTAGGCATATTTTTGTGAAACATCTTAGATTAGCTTGGTGAAAGTATGTTTTTGCTATTGAGAAAAATTACGCAACTCCACAAAAAAGAATGGCTTTAATACATACGTTTAATTGTATAGTAATTTATCAAAGTCTCAAATTACTTTCCATTAACTTTGTGTTAACTCAGGGACTTGTTTTTCAGTTGACAGCCTAGAATTTTACACAGACTACATTGTAATGCCACAGTAGGATTAATGTGGATATAGTATATGAAAGTATACTTTTAAAAATAAATCTTTGGCTCTTTCAAATCAGCCATGCATTTGTCAACCACCACATTCAATTAAATAGTCTTCCCACTTTCCAAGTAATTTGTTCTGTAATAAACTTCTGATGTAGTCAAAATTAAAACTCAGGAATTATTGTATAATCCTATTCAAAGAAAGAAGATAGTTCAGAATTAATAATATTACTTGCTGAATTCTCAGAAATTCATCCTCATACTTATGTTAGATTAATTGTTGGATAATAAAGACTATAAAAATTTATTATTATTATTTTTAGAGAGAGATTTTTGCAATAGGTCGGGTGTTCTCACCAGAGAGATTAGAGAGGAGACAGAGAGACAGAAAGTGAGCAATCACCCTAAAGGAGGGATGGCCGTGGTACAATCTCTTCCCTTCCATTCTCCTCTCAGGATCTTGGGCATACACACATGCCTGGCATGAGTTTTAAACTGCCGGGTCTGGGACTTGAACCACGGTAGGCCATGTGAGAGTCCAGCAACATAACCATTATGCTACCTGCTGTTCTCTAAATCAATGTATTTTTAATGGTAAATTATCTAAGTAGAACTTAAGTTAAATGTGTATTTTCTTCTGTTCATAAGGATGATGTCCAGGTCCCAAAGGTTAAGAGGATTACTTTGCCTGTAAAATTAATTCACACTTGATTCCGGTGAATGTTCCTTAGAGAAAGTCAGTTATGGAGTAAACTGAGAGTTGTTACCAGGGCTATGAAAAATTATGTAATAAGGAAAACATGATCCTGGAGGCCATTTGAAAACGTCTTTATAGGAAGTAACAGAAGAAATACTGTATCAGTGAGGGATTTCAAAATGCGTGGTTGAGCTAGAGGGATATATTGTCTTAGAAGACGTTTTGAATATAAATTGCATATACCACTAGACACTGAAAAGGAAGTCAATAATAAGAATTTGAAAGGCAACCGTGTATAAAAATAAATCTGACGCTACACTTTGAGAGTCAACAAGCTGGGGATCTATGAGGTTTTCAAAGAAATGGATGAGCAATAGCTTGAGGAAAACATGTAAATAGATGTGTCCCCGAGGCCCTCTGTAGTGATACTTCTCAAGTAGGTGATATTTTGCATTCTGAACAAGCTGAAGACCTGTCAGGAGAACTATTTTCCCCCTTCTGCCATTTCATCTTCTGCGCTCTCCTCCTGCCCCTGGCACTGCTCAGTACCGGTGACTGTAAATAAGCAGAGCTTAGGCGACGCCTACATCACTGAGCAGGCCCGCAGAGAGGGAAATGGGATTGCAGGATAATCTTTCAACTAAAATATGCTAGAGAAAATCCCTGTGGCCAATAATAACTTAACATCATATTTTGGAATGCCAGCTCTGAACCAGATGCTAGGAAAGGCCCTTGTGGTGCAGTAAGTGGCACACTTCAATGGGACAAGCTATTTAGGAAGCCATTGTGCTGCCAAAACCACGGGGCTGGGTGCTGTTGGCTACAAAGCAAGAAAAGGAAGACCCTTGTTCTTTTGAGAGCTATGTGTTCCTTCAAATGCATTTGGCGATGTCCTAACTCCGTGTCCTGTGAATGCGGCCGTATTCGGAAACGGTGATCGCTGGCATCCTCAGTTCAGATGGGCTTATACTGGAGCAGGGTCGGCCCTAATAAAATGAGACTAGTGTCCTTATAAAAAGGGACAGTTTGGGCACAGACGTGAGTCCAGGGAGAATGCCATCGCACAATGAAGGCAAAGATAAAGCAATGCTTTTGCCAAACAAGGAGTGCCAAAGACCGCGAGTCAGTGCTGGAAGCTCAGGATGAGGCACGGGGTAGGAACCAACCCTGCCAGTCCTGGGGAGGAACCGATCCTGCCAGGACCTCCTTCTTGGATCTCCAGTCTCCAGAACTATGAGGCGGTAAAATTATGTGGGTTAAGTCAGCTACTCTGTGGAACTTTGTTCAAAACTCATAGAAACCAGGGGCCAGCAAGTGGTGTTGTGGTTAAGGTGCTGGAGTCCCACATGGTTAATCACGGTTCAAGTCCTGAATCTGGTGGCTTGCTTTCCCACTTTCTCTGTCTCTCTCTGGTGAGTGCATGTGTCCTATAGCAAAATTTAATAATAATAATAATAATAATAATAATAATCAATAAAATTAAATAATTCTTTAAAATAAAATAAAAACAAGAGAAGGGATTGTGTCATGACCATGCCCTATTGGAGGGTACTTTCTCTCTCTCTCTCTGTGTGTCTCTCTGAATCTCCCTGGCAAGTACACATACCCTGTGGACATTAAAAACAAACAAATAAAAAATACTTAAGGTAGGAGAGAAGTGGTTCAGGAACCAACCCTGCCAGTCCTGGGGAGGAACCGATCCTGCCAGGACCTCCTTCTTGGATCTCCAGTCTCCAGAACTATGAGGCGGTAAAATTATGTGGGTTAAGTCAGCTACTCTGTGGAACTTTGTTCAAAACTCATAGAAACCAGGGGCCAGCAAGTGGTGTTGTGGTTAAGGTGCTGGAGTCCCACATGGTTAATCACGGTTCAAGTCCTGAATCTGGTGGCTTGCTTTCCCACTTTCTCTGTCTCTCTCTGGTGAGTGCATGTGTCCTATAGCAAAATTTAATAATAATAATAATAATAATAATAATAATCAATAAAATTAACTGTATAATAAAAAAACTCATACAAACCTTGACTGTGCTCTGGCAGAGATAAAATATAAACTCACATGCAGGACGTACAAAACAAGGACAGGAGTTACGAGGGAGGAACAAACCAAACCACTCAGGGGTTTAAAGTTCTGGGCGGAGGTAGTGGGTGGTGCAGATCAGAAACATCTCCATGGAAAAGGGTGACATTTAAGCTAAACCTTAAAGCATCAACAGAACTGAGGCAGGGGAGGTGAGAATGTGTGTACTATAGAGAGCAGATTGATTACAGGGAAATGGTGATACAGGGAAATACAGAGAATGTGCATCTCAGTAGGGTAAGACCTCCCCCAAAACAGTCCATTCTGCAAAAGTCTGAATGCCAAACTGAGGCGTCTGCATTTAGTTTGTGGATAGTGGGAGCTGCAAGATGCTTAGAACACACAGAGTACGGATATGCACATACAAACATGTTTACATGCATGCACATACATGCACCTACACATGTATTATGAGCAATTTGATTAGTGAAGCCAGATTTCCTGCAAGTAGGTGTGTTGCTTTATAGCCGTTCTATGGAACGGCTATAAAGAAGGGTTTCCCCTTTGATTCGTATACTGCTTCAGAGGATGGATATTCTGAAGCATTTATGAGCGAATCATCATTCTAGGCACTGGGGATACAGCAGTGAGCAAGACACATGGCAGTCCCCCCTCAGAGGGTTCACTGTCTGATGGAGATAAATGCATGTCAATAGATATGTGGATCTTTCATGCAATATCAGCCCTGATAAAAGCTAGGGGAAGAAGATGCTCTTTCATAGCTTCTTATAATGGGGACTGTCCAAGATGGCTTTCAACATCATTTTGCTAGGACTGCCACAGCAAAGCAGCCCCTTCCGGAAGGCTTTAACAACTGGCATGGCAGCCTCTTCTGGGAGGCTTAAACAACAGGCATGTATTTATTTTCTCCCAGGCCTGGAGGCTGGACCAAGAGCAAGGACTGTGCACATTGACCTCTCCTGAAGCCTTGCTTCATGGTGGTACCTGCTCTCTTCTCCTTGAATCGCTCCAAGGTCTTCTTTCTGCATGTGCCAGGATTCTAATGTCCCCTTCCATTAAGGACACCCGTCATCTTGCATTGGGAACTGTCATATGACCACATTTTGCATTAATTACCTCTTTAAAGACTGGGATAAAAATGCAGCCACTTTTTGAATCACTAGGGGTTTGGACTTCAGCACTGAACTTGGGAGGGCACAATCTGCCCACACCACTGTCCATTTTGGAGTTGTATCAGGAACAGACACTTTCTTCCCATCCTTCCTGTTGTAGTCCCTCAGCTTCACACCTGTGTCCATGTGGAGCCAATGTGCATTTTCACATGTGCACTCCACTGTACTCCCTCTAGTAATTTATCAACAGAGCCTCCATGAAGTCACTTCCCAAAGTCCACACAGCTTGGTACACCTGGGCCTGGGATGACGAAGACCACGTCATTCACTGGAGATGCATTGGGATTGGATTTACCTCTGTGATCAACTGGCTGCTCACTAGAAAAGTACTCATCAGGGATTTGTGGAAATGTGAATCTAGAAGGTGGGGATACATAAGAGTGGGTTTGTACAAGCTGAACTGCAGCCAGGTGCCTGGTGAGTATTGACAACCAGGGAGCAAAAGGGAGCTGCAGGTGAAATAAGTCAAAGCACAAGACAGTACATGGAGGCCCCAGAAAGAGAAGAAAGAGAAAAGAAAATATATAAAAGGATGGTAACTGCAGGCTCTTCTGTTCTCCCTGTATTCAATTCACCAGGAGAAAAGAAATTAGAGACTAAAATGGATATTTATGATGTGTTTCACTATGAAGGCAAAAAAGGTTCCTATGAGGGATTTTTCTTCTCAGGATTTATTTACAAAAAAATAAAGCAGTTGTCAGATGAAAAGTACTGTGGGAACTGTTATTATACATTCACCAAGAATAATTCTAAGATATTTTTGCAGTCATATAAGCCTCAGGGAGAAGAAAAAGTACAGATTTTTGGATGGCTCACTTTGGCAAAAATAGTTGGATAAGAGGTAACAATCCTGTTGAAAGAGGTGACAAGTGTGTGAAAGAGTTCAGGGGATATATTTTCAAGTATACCTGTGCTAAATACAGTTCTCTTTAGAAATAAAACAGTTGCTAGAAAGATATTGATTAGACTGCTGCTAGATGTGGTTAAAAAAAGTTATATATCTTAATGCATCCAATACACTCAGTGAAAGTGACAGCATGGTGAGGGGAATGGAAGAGTGATTGGGACTAGACTAAAAAGATGGATTCAACACTTGTCTTGGAAGGGAGAAAAGGGATTCGATCCTTCACTTAGAATTTTAAATTTAGAGGGACCAGCAGTTAGCATAATGGCTATGTCGCTGGACTCCCACATAGTCGACCGCGGTTCGAGTCTCGGACCTGGTGGCTTAAACTCACACCAGGCATGTGTGCGTGCGTGCCCAAGATCCCAAGAGGAGAATGGAGGAGAGGGGATTGTGGCATGACCATCTCTCCTGGGTGGTGATTTCTTGCTGTGTTGGGGACACACACACTCAATAAAAAAAAAAAAAAAAAAAAAACCCTCTCCAAAAAAAAGCATTGTAAATTTAGAATCAACAAAAGGCATCCTTACGGCTCCCATTTAGATGGCACTACTTAGTGAGATATTGTAGAATGAAGGGTAATTAGCATGAAATATGAGAGGGAAGACTGTGAGGCTGGAATGTGGTGGGATGGTCTAGGAGCAATGAGATACAGAGCTGTTAGGCCCTTTCAGTTTTGTAATCATTTAAATTAAAAAGGAAGTAGTAATAACTGACCCCACAGAAAAGTGGAAACAATTGCCATTATTTCTCCTAAGAGAAAATGTTCATTATCTATTGAATAAAAAAGAATACCTACTCATTCCCAAGTAAGGTAGGTATATACTGAGCCCACAATCCCAAGAAATCCTCCAGGACTGTATGAATGGACTAGGAACACTGTAGTGAAGTCCCACAAACCAGGGTTCTTAGAGAACAAAAATTTGAGGGACCAGCAGTTGGCATAATGGCTATTCCACTGGACTCCATGTAGTTGACCACGGTTCAAGTCCTAGACCCGGTGACTTAAACTCCATGCCAGATGCATGTGTGTGTGCCCAAGTTCCCAAGAGGAGAAATTTGAGAACCAGCTGCTGTGTGGTGATTAGGTACTGTACCCCACCTAGCCAACTTTGTGGTTTGAGTCCTGGACCTGACAGCCTGAAAATCACATGCAGGACATGTGTATGCATGCCCAAAATCCTGAGAGAAGAATGGAGGAGAAGGAATTGCATTGTGTCCACCCCTCTTGAGGGGGAAATTTCTCACTTTCCTTCTCTCTCTGTCTCTCTAGCAAGTGCATGTGCCCTATGGAAAACAAACAAACAAAAACACAGAAATGTGTTCTGCAGGCTGGAAATCCAATACCAAGGGATTAGTGGGGTTGGTTCTTTCTGAGGACTCCAAGAGAGAACCTATTCCAGGCCTTGTTCCTTGGCTTGTAGATGGTTCTCTTCATGGGTCTACGGCATTCTCTGACAAATGGCACCTTGTACTGTGGACACCAGTCATACCAGATTAAGGCCTACCTAATGACTTCACTGCAACCAAATTACCCCTATAGAGACTATTTTCAAATAAAGTCGCATTTTGAGAGACTGGGGGTTAGGACTTCAACACTTGAATCTGAAGGGATAGAAGTCAGTTCATACAAAGGGACATACTGTATGCATTAAAAAGCACAGTCCCTTCCCTTACGTTCTGAATCTACCCATTTACTCCTCACCACTTCTGGTTCAATGTGTCATGGATTTTGCAGTTTAATAAGCATGCCCTGTAGACACCACTGCCCCTCGATCCTTGCACAGAGCTCCCCCCTACCTGGCCTGAGTGGATGTCTTCTCCAACAAAGACGTGGTCTGTGGTGGCCTGTTGCTTAAGCAACTGTCTCCTGTATGGCAACAGTAAGTCAGCACTGCAAGACAGGTTCAAAGCAATGCTGCCCTTGATTCCAATGTTTCCGAGGGACTTTAGATTTTAGTCTTAGACATCATGAATCCAAAGAACAGAAGGAAAGGGACACTCCAATGTCCTTCATATCGTCACTTTCAAAATGCCACACAGATACCTCAGCCATGCCAAGTATGTCTGAACTTCGGGCATACCTAGGTGAGGTGATAGATGACTACTCTAATCCTAAAAGAACAATATTGGTTCAACCTATAATTAACCTGCTCTACATTGATGTGTGAGATGACTGCATAGAAATGATATAACAGTTTTGAGGAACTGCTGCATTGAAATGTTGCAATAATTATGAAAAAAGTGGTTAAATAAAAAACATAACTACTCAGTCCAAAGGTATCCTAAGAAATTTTAAAAGCCTTCTCCTCCAGGAAGACTCGCCAGCCCATAGTGACTGGAAAGGGGAGATGCAGCCTCACCCAGAAGGGCCTGGCTGACTGAGTGTGTAGAGTAAGCATTGGCCATGGTGCTGGAGAGAGCCAGAGAAGCAGCATGTCATGAGCCAGTGTGGTGCAGCGTCCGTGGAGCAGCCAATCAGTCTATGCACAAGGATGTGCAGACAAGACAGAGGAAAGTATCCTGAAGACTGAAGTATGAAGGAAGCCTAAGACTCTTTCAAAGAACTTCACTTCTTGATTTTTGATATAGGGTACGTGAGCTCATTGGAGAGACACAGACAGACAAAAAGTGAGAAATCACCCCCAAGGTGAATCATCCTCAGGGAAGATGGCCATGCAGCAATCCTTTCTCCTCCAGTCACCTCTTAGGATTTTGGGCACGGGTGTACATGTGCCTGGTGTGAGTTTTAAGCCACTGAACCTGGGACTCAAACCTTGGTCAACCACGTGGGAGTCTAGCAATATAACCATTATGCCATTTACTGGTCCCATTTTTTTATTTTCTTGGTAGTGACTCTAATAACATTACAAGTCAGGAAAATCCTAACTAGCATACAAGAGTTCTTATTCCATCGGTACATAACAAGAATTTAAAAAGACCCCAGACATTAGTACACCAATGTTCCTGAGAACTACTTGGAAAATATTCCCTACGTCTTTATAATATTTGACTTTTCTTTCTCATCACTGAGCTTGTTGATATGAAGTGATATCATTTGCATAAAGCAAAAAAAAAGTTTTTGCTAAAGTTGGAGACATATACTAATAAAAATGTATTACCCCATGTTTCAAATAACTTATTATATCATAGCCATGTATTTGTTATAGGAGGTGGCATTGTTAATAGGTGAAGGTCAGTAATTAACTATTGCATTTTGTGAAAGAGAGTCATTAGGCATCCCTACCAAGCAGGGAGGGTGAAAGCTAAGAGTGTGTGGTCATAAATTAAACACAAGGATGCCTGCATTTCCGCATGTGCAAATGTCACCCTAGAGCACAAGAAAAGATGTGCATGTAAGAAAGTGGGTAAGGCAAGCACATTGTGCATGACTGTGGGTTAATCTCAATTAGAACTTTCTTTTGAGAGGGAAGAAGGAAAAGGTATTAATTCATTGTGAATGGTAGGGTCAAGTATTTAGATATGACAAGGATCTAATTAGATACTAAACCAGCTGACACTTCTTCCAGAAATTTTCTCTAATCTGCCAAATTCCTTTCTTCTATGTCAGGCTGAGGTCTAAAAGAATATTATTTTAACCTTCTATTATGATTAGGTACATGTCATTCCTCCTGGTCTAGTCAGTCTGAAAAGATATCTAAGGACAAACATGACTTTGTATCCCTTAAAACAAATCATATTCTACCTTACCAAGTCAGATGGCCAGGTAGATGGATAGACAGATAAAATAAAGAGTTTGAATTATGCAAGATAAACATGGCAAGAACCGTGATCTCTTAGGATTTTATCTACAGTATTGAAGGATTGGAATCATCAGTCCCCATTGTGTTGGAAATCATGAAGAAATCATGGGAAGCATTTGACTCAAGCAGAGGAGTAGGGGTTTAACTGGGACACGGACTTGTCTGTGGGTTTTGTGAGATTCTGAGTCAACAGGTCTAGAGAGGAGCCCAGCATTCTCACCACTGCAAGGCCCCAGGGACACCAATGTTGGTGGGTTTTGAACCCCACTTAGAGGAGGAGTAGATCAGTGTAGACACCTGATTCCCAAGTTTGGTTGTATCTTTTCAGAAATACTGTCCTAGAACCCTCTTCCTCCCCAAGGATATGACATGCTTGGTGTGGGATGCAATCAGGTCATCAGGATGTTTTCCATCTACTGTGTGATTCCATGTGCAGAGAACTGGATGGAGGACTCCTGGTGTAGACTCAGTTCTAATTTTTAGGAAATAACAGATTGTTAGCAGCAAATTAAGTCCAGCTTCTTCTACCAGTGGTCCATGAAGTGAGAGGCAGAGGCTGGAAAAGAAGGGAGATTATTTTTTCAACCAGGTTGCAGGGATGCAGTCAGAAAACACCACCAAACTGTCTCAAAAAGTTCAACATGTGCTCACTATGTATAGATAAAAGATAAAGATCCAAGACAAAGAACCAACCCAAATGTCCACAAGCAGACGAATGGATTGAAAAAGTAGGGCATTTATACTCCATGGAATACTATTCAGCTCTAAGAAAAAAAATATCCTGGATTTGATAGAAAGTGGATGAATATAGGAGATTTATTGCTTTTATTGCTGAATAAAGTGTCAGGCTATGAAAAAGAGACACTGTATGTCTCCACTTAGTATATACTAATTGTCCACACTCTATGGTAGATATCGAAAAACCGGAGGACATAAAAGCATTGAAAATAGTTATATACACTGGAGACAGTGTGGAAGGAGGGTGGGAGAGAAGAAGAGGGTAGGGTTGAAAGAAATTATGGAGAAAAAATTGAGAGGTAAAACACTCCAGGACACAGAACTAGCTTACCGGTTGATGAGGACCTGTATAGTAGTCTCAACTGAATTGGTCTGAGATGTATTTTATGTTGGGTAAATTCTCTGTTCAAGCTAAATGATGTATAGTAATTGGGTGTATAAATAATAATAATAATGATAATGATAATAAAGATACAGACAGTTGCAAGTCATTTTTCCCTCAATCAATCAGAGTCAATTGCTTTCTCCTGAGTAATCATCCTGATTCTTTTGAATACCCACTCTTGGTTTCTCATCTGACCATCCCTCAAACATACCTTCCTCTGACTCAACACTTGGTCAGGTTGGTCTTGTTAGAAGCCTTACTTAATTTCAGAGTGATTGCAGTATTGCAACACCATTCAGAAAAAGTGAGTTCCCCTGGCTATTTCTCCCCATTGGCTACAGAATCATTCTGATACTTTAAAATATGTAATTCGTATCTTTTCTCTGTTTTGGATTTCCCATGGAAATATATTAGGTAAACTATAATGAAGCTTTTATTTATGAACTTCTTTCTTTCTGGTGGTACAGTAGGTAGAACAATTGAGATTTGACACTTAGTTCCTGAAACTTATCCTAGAGAATGAGTAGCAGGAAAGCCTTAAGAAGATAATGAATGAAAGGAGAGCGCGAGTGAACTTGAGGAAGGAATGCACAGACTAGAAAAAGAAAAGAAAAATATAATTTTCATTACCAAATATCTATTATTCTGATCAAGGTTAAGAACAGAAAAAAATAACAAACTATGAGTGGCAGAATTAGCACTTTAAGGGAATCTTTGAAAGCTTTGACTGTTTCAAGATTGTGGAGACTACTTTTCATATATTGATTTGCTGTGTGGTGACAATTTAGTTATTTGCACTGTGAATCATTTGTTGGGGAAAAAGAAAAACACACGTTTCAGTTGTTGAATTAAAACCTGAAAAAGTCAGAGGTCTGGTGAAAAATTCTGATAACTTCAGTTATTCCAAGTGTTACTGGCTCCATGTGATTAAGAAGATGCTTGATTAAAGGGCCATCAGGTGGGATGGTGTTTAAGGGCACTGGACACCTACATGGCCAACCACGGTTCAAGTCCCAGACCTAGCTGCTTGCTTGCTCTCTCTTTCTCTCTTTCTCTCTCTCTTGCTCTCACTCTCATTCTGTCCTTCTCTGGTCAAGTTAAAATAAATAAATAAGTAAATAAAGTTAAAATAAAATAATTCTTTAAAAAAGTGTACAAAAAAGAAGATGCTCGATCATTTGTAGATTCTGGAGATTTAAATAAGGAAAGTGTTTATACAATCTATATTGTAAACTATGTAACTAGAAGAAGAATGTAAATAAGAGAAGAAAATGCAGCAGGAAAAGGAAGTGGAAGTAACTGGCAGATTTCTTCTTGTGGCATGATATGTGAATATAACACATCATTTAATCCTCGTGAGCCTGGAGGACCAGCTTTAATATGCTGCTCTTATAGGTGGGGAACCGCTTAACAAACCAGGCCACTAGTACACAGTGGGGTTCTACTGGCTCCAACACATCACCGAGCAGGGAAGTATTACAAAGATGCACGTACCTGTTAGGGTTCAACCGAAGACACAAAAATAGTGGAAGATATATGTTAAGATATTTGTTGCCAAAAATCCATTTCTGTGAGGAGGAGGCTGGCTCAGGAAGTCAGGAAGTGCAGGCTGGGCATTAGCTGCAGGGGCTGACATTACTGGCCACAGGCAGAGTTTCTGCTTTAAGAAAACTTCAGCTTTTCCTTCAAAATCTTTTATCTGAATGAATCAGGCCCTCCCACATTATCTTGCATCATCTAAAGTCATAGATTATCTAGGACAACCTCCCTTACTTACAGTCAAAAGTCAAAGGAATCATGGGTTTTAATCACATCTACACATTCTTACAGCAACATCTGGAATGTTGATCAGGAACCACTGCCTAGAACAGATGATGCATAAACTGACCATCACTCTGCTGTTTGAATGTGGGGTGGCATCAGAGGTAGGAGTGGAGGGTAAAGAGGAGCCTCAGTTAAAGGGAGAAAAAAAAGACCTGAAAATTAAAAGAGATAAATAAGAGAGACCAAAATAGTTTTGAAAGAAAATAGAAAAACTGTGGAAGCATAGTAAAAATAATACTGGAATGGGCAAAGCACAGTGAATGTCTGGGGGATGCTGAGAAGGGAGGCCTCCTGTCCAGACCTGGAGCACAGCTGCCAAGCCACAAGCTTTATAAAGCATGGTCCATGCCCTTCTTGTCAGGGGACTGCTGGATCCCAGACTGTATTGGAAGGAAGAAGTTCTCCAGACTTTAAGTACTGTTTCCGTAAGAACTAGGCTGGAACCATGAAGTCTGATGAGCACCATGCTGGGGAAAGGTGGGTCTGATGGGGCCATGGATTATTGCATCTCGAATTCAGACTGGCTCTCGGCAAATTGATGGTTTGATTCCAAAAGCACATCCTTTTAGCTAAAAATCTGCTGAATACATCAAAGAGCTATCAAATGCAGCAGCAGATCTGAGTATTTGACAGTGCCACTAGACAGAGAAAAAATGTTCACATGCTATCTGTGGAGAAATATTAATACTCCAAATTAAATAAGCTAAATAAAACAGATACAGTGATCTAATAGGATATTGTTTACATGACTATTTTTGTATTCTATTTAGTCTTTCATGACCTGGCCTTACAACTGCTTAGGCAATTAGACAAGAGATTGTTGGGACTTAAATATTACTATTTACTTGAAGGAATCAATGACTTACAATTAATAGCATTATATAGTTTGCTTGACTGCATAATGAATGTGCAAGTGCATTTATGGAATGTCAGTTATTGTGTTATTCTAGACTTCCAGTCCTAAATCCAAATCAATTCACTAGTGACATAATCCACAGTCAACATTTTATTATTGTTTTTGTTTAATGTATTTTTTTAAGAGAGATTTTTCCTACGGGGCCTGTGTACTCACCAGAGAGACAGAGACAAAGACAGAAAGCAAGAAATCGCTCCCAAAGGGGGATGGCCAGGCTGCAATCCCTTCTCCATTTTTCTTCTGCGATCTTGGGCATGCATACACATGCACCCAGTGTGAGATTTAAACCACCAGGTTCAAAACTTGGACCACGGTCAACTATGTGGGAGTCCAGTGACGTAACCATAACATCTGCTAGCCCCAAAGTGGAATTTTCAAGAAGAAAATTCAGTCAGTATTGTAGTCAATTCTACACCAACAAATGTCATCAATTTGTTAGTGACACCTAATAACACCTAACACATTTTCTTATTCCTTTTCCATGGCCACTAGCATTAAAACTTTCAGGTAGGGAGGGACTGAAATGATTTACAGGCTATACTGTGGCAGGTTTCACAAGCACAATTATTTCCACTGTTTCGTCTTGTCTCAATCATGAGACAAAATAATTGGATCATACTTACCTCCACTTCTTTACCTAAAATTCATGTCTCAGCATTGTGTGTCTTAAATGTGAAACTATTCTGAAAATTCCTGATAGTGCGCTAACTGCTAAATGACCACTTGATGTTTATATGTCTAGTGGGATGCTGCTTTTGTTTTTTTGGCCCAGTTACCTAGTTTATAGTATCTCCTGACATTATGTAATCCAGATCTGAGATTGCATTTAACCTCAAGTTCACTATGCTAATTCTGTAATTCTACCACCACCTTAACTTTAGGGTGGCTCCACCAGGACATCCTGTAGGCATTCCGAATGGAGTATATCTAAAACAGAACTCAGTTTAAACTCAGTTAACTAATTTCTATTTCAATATATTTTTAGTGTGTTTTATTATTTTTGTACATTCAATCACTGTATATCATTATAGCATGCAAAATGAATTTTCCCAGCATGAATACACTGCATCTTAGTCCAGTTAAAGATATTATCATACACATTACCATCAACAGATAATTTGCCTGTCTCTGGGTTGATTGGTAGGAAAAAGCTTGTAACAACAAATTAAAAACTATATTCAAGGGGGAAAAGAAAGAAGCAAAACATTTAAGGGACAGACCTGGACATTATCTATAGCTTTTCTTACTCATATCTAATTATTTTCCATGTGCTGCTGATTTGTCTCCCTAAAATGCAGCACATATACACTGTGGAACACTATTCAGTCATAGAACACAGTGAGACCACAGCATTTGATACCAAGTGGGGACAATATGGAAGATTTAATGCTAAGCAAAGGATGCCACAGTATGAAAGTCAGGCAATGTATGTTCCCACTCATAATGTACCCAATGCGTAAACTCTATGACAGGAACTACAAGATGGAAAGATACAACCATGAGAAGGGCCACTGTAGGTACTAGGGACAGTATAGGAGGGTGTGGGTAATAGGGAGTGGGAGAAAGGGGACCAGAAAAAAATAAATCAAGTCACCAAAATGAAAAGTTACCTGTTGATGGTAATGTTTATGGCAATCTCTTTGACATGACTTATATGTACTGTATTCATGCTTGGACAAACCATTTTGTATGCTGTGAAGATATACAGTAGTTAAATATAACAACATTTTTTACAAGTGTTTCTTAAAAGCTCTCTTCCTGTATTGCCACTGCCTTTGGTCCTTAAGGATATCAATAACTACAGTAATTGATATCCTTATTGTAATTCTTCCCTCCACTCTTGCCCTCCATCAATGAACACACTGAGACCAGATGATCTATGTAAAATGGAAATAGCTGCCATGGTTCCGTATTGTCCTGCTGCATGCCGGAGAAGTGCCCCCAGTCCTCAGAAGCACACTCTCCAGGGCGTCCTGATCTTCTGTCCAGGTGTTGCCCACCTCCTGCACCGTTCCTTCCTGCTCTTCAACGCTGCCCTCTAACTTGAGCAGAATACCAGATGTTCCCCAAGACACTGTGCTGTTCCAAGCTTGCATAGCTTCCTCTCTACCTGGAAAATGTTTTCCTGACTCCTCCTTGGGAAATATCATTCCTTTTCATCTTCAGAGATAAATCGATATGACAAGCTTCACTTTCACCAATATTCTTACCCACCTCCAGAATAGTTCTCCCTTCCTCTGTGCAGGAGCCAGCACACAGCACTGAGTACTGTGCTCTGGAGGTCAGTCTTCTCGCCAGTCTGCGAGTCTCCTAAGCTCAGAAACACAGCACCTTTTCAGCCTTTTGTCCCTGCTCAGCACAAGGAGACCATAGCAGAAGCTCAAGACGCAAAACGTTTCAGAACCAGATAGAGATGGTGGTTGGACCATATTGCTAAAGTCCCAAATCTCATAGAATCGTTCACTTAAAAATGGTTAATTTCATGTTACATAAATTTTACCTCAATAAAAAAGTTTAAAAAAATGCACCTGTTTATCGTTCATTCAAAACATTTAGATGTCCTGTCTGAATAAAACTTGAATTTGGAGGGACACTGCAAAATATGTTGGAGGTCAGAATGAACTGATTCATTGTGGGCACTGTTGCTGAATTCACATAATCTTCTCACACTTGTTTGAATTTCCGAAGAGTATGATGACAGACTTCTTTGAAAGCTTTAGCTCTGGGAAAGTGATAGGATGGGAAATTTCCTATGTGAAGTTGCTCAGGATGAGGTAATGTAGCCAGGGACCATGCCTGGCTTCTACTAACCGAGCCAGCTTACATAACAGCAGTTTATAAACTCTACAGCCCTCCTCAAATACAATGTCATCTTTATGATGATTACTATGAGGATATTAGGAAAAGCCAAATGTTGTCTAGGCTAATGTTCAGAGACTGTATAGTACAATGGCTAATGTGGATACCTGCAGCAAAGGTATAATTCATTACTCAAGAAAGTTATCAACTGCCTTGTGATCTCAGAGGCAGTTTAGTTTATTGGACATAATATGGGAGTTGAAGCCTGAAGACAGTCTGGGGTCTCATCATGTCTCCCACTTAACTTCATACTGCAAACGTATTACACATGCCCACTGAAATTTAGTGTCCCTGTAGAGTTATCAGCAGTCCCACATATGTTAAATTGTTCTGCGAAATGTGAAGCACCAGTCAAATGCAAAGATCACTGTAATTGAAGTCTAACAAAAAGTGCCTGTACCCTCAACAAATATACAGTGGTGGGATTTTAAAAATATTAACAGAAATCAGAATTTAAAGAGATAGGGGCTGACCCCACAGAACAGTTTCTAGGGAGCTCAATCTCGCATAGTTGACTGTTGTTCAAATCCTGGCCCTGGTGGTCTGAAAAACATGCCAAGCTTTTGTGTGTGCCCCAAATTCTGATGGAATGGAGAAATGGAGGGATATAGCTTGTGGTACGGCCAGGCATAACTGAAGGTACATTCTCTCTCTCTCTCTCTCTCTCCTCTTTCTCTCTCTCTCTCGCAAGTGCATGTGCTTTCTGGCAATTAAAAATAAGCAAATAAGTGGGGCCATCAGATTGCATAATGGTTACATCATTGGACTCCCACATAGTTGAGAGGTTCACGTCCCGGACTTTATAGTCTAAAACTCACACTGGATGTGTGTGCATGCATGTTCAAAATCCCCAAGGAGAATGGAGGACAAGGGACTGCAGCCTGGCCATCCCTCTAGGGATGATTTCTTGCTTTCTGTGTCTCTCTGTCTGTCTTTCTGCTGAGTGCACATACCCTATAGCAAAAATCTCTCTAAACTAAAAAAAAAAAGTAAATAAGTAAGTAAATAGAAAAGAGACAAAAGAAAAAAAAAGTTTTTCTAACTTCTTTGTCTTTTTTATCTGCTGTGTTTATAATTAACCTTAATTCACATTTTTACAAGTTTTAAATAAAATGTATGTGCATAGTCATATAAAGAGAAAAAAGTGCTAGAACTATTCTTTTTCTTTTAAATTTAAAAAAAAATTATTGTGGTGACCACTTTAATTTTGCTTTTTAGATGACCCAAGTAAATGCAGTATTTATATCTCAAATTACACATTAAGATAACACAAAGCAAAGCAGTGTAAGTGTTCCAGTCTTCATAGGACTTACATTCAAAGGTTTCATTTCTCTCATAGTTTCTATTTATCTTAAAAATATCACCACTTCATGCCACATAGATTTTAGGGAACTCCTGTACATATTTTAAATGGACATACAAATAAAATCTGTAGCATTTTTAATTCACACAACTGTAAACCTCTGTGATTTATTCATTATATGCTATTTTGAGTGTTGATCATGTGCTACTTTAATTTTCATATAAAAATACCTAGCATTGTATCTGTTTTGTATTTTTTCACACATTGTAACTGAATGGTATGTTCATATAGATATTTTGTAGCTGTAATATGACATTTGAAAAAAATTAACCTCTCATTTAAGATTTTCTTCCTCCACTAGCACTAGGGAAAAAGTGAGAGTTGAAATAGCATTTCAACTTGAAATCTCAGAAATAACACCCCCAAAGACCTGTTTCACTTATGTTATGTTGGAGAACTCTCTTAGATAGTTAATGTCTATTTATATGGTAATTGCTCCCCCAAAATGTCTACTTTTTCTCCTTTCAGCTAGATTCCATTTTCACCTAATAACACCAGTCACTAACATACTGTATGAGGACAAACGATCTTCATGAATAGCACTGAGCAAATCAATACAATGCTCAAGTGTGGCTTAAGCTAAATGCTTAACAGTCCATGCATTAAAATGAGACCAGAGAATACTTGTGAGGAGGAGGGCATTTCTCTGATTCCTCAGGCAGGCCAGCTGCCTTTTAATAGTAATGCTTATTGTGGTGACCACTTTAATTTGCTTTTTAGATGACCCAAGTAAATGCAGTATTTATATCTCAAATTACACATTAAGATAACACAAAGCAAAGCAGTGTAAGTGTTCCAGTCTTCATAGGACTTACATTCAAAGGTTTCATTTCTCTCATAGTTTCTATTTATCTTAAAAATATCACCACTTCATGCCACATAGATTTTAGGGAACTCCTGTACATATTTTAAATGGACATACAAATAAAATCTGTAGCATTTTTAATTCACACAACTGTAAACCTCTGTGATTTATTCATTATATGCTATTTTGAGTGTTGATCATGTGCTACTTTAATTTTCATATAAAAATACCTAGCATTGTATCTGTTTTGTATTTTTTCACACATTGTAACTGAATGGTATGTTCATATAGATATTTTGTAGCTGTAATATGACATTTGAAAAAAATTAACCTCTCATTTAAGATTTTCTTCCTCCACTAGCACTAGGGAAAAAGTGAGAGTTGAAATAGCATTTCAACTTGAAATCTCAGAAATAACACCCCCAAAGACCTGTTTCACTTATGTTATGTTGGAGAACTCTCTTAGATAGTTAATGTCTATTTATATGGTAATTGCTCCCCCAAAATGTCTACTTTTTCTCCTTTCAGCTAGATTCCATTTTCACCTAATAACACCAGTCACTAACATACTGTATGAGGACAAATGATCTTCATGAATAGCACTGAGCAAATCAATACAATGCTCAAGTGTGGCTTAAGCTAAATGCTTAACAGTCCATGCATTAAAATGAGACCAGAGAATACTTGTGAGGAGGAGGGCATTTCTCTGATTCCTCAGGCAGGCCAGCTGCCTTTTAATAGTAATGCTCCCTCCTAAGTTAAGGTTTCTCTGTCTTCTAGCCCCAGAGGCCTCTTGGTCCCATTAGAGAAGTTGTGATACAATAATGTTGGTGAAATATTCATGACACTTTTTCCCACCTTTAGGGTATTGAACTTAAATATTCCATCTGCATCATGAATTAAAGAAAACGAAGAAATAGCCATCGCGAAAACATGGAGGATTAACGCAAAATTGAAAAGGGATGGAGAGCGTGAGAATACTTCAAGGTTTATATATTTGATATTTATTTAACAAATATTTATTCAGCACCTCATATGTACCTACCAGTCATTTTTTCCCCTCCTGGAGCTTTAGCAGAGAATCAGACAGGAGGTATCAGTTCTTCTCTCCCAAGAACACACAGGCAGGCAGTATACACACATATAAACAAACGAGGTAATTTTTTTAAGTGGCAATTGAGAGTCAAAGGGTGGATTGGTAGAGAACGGTTGCAGGAAGGTGATTGTTGGGAAGGCTGAAGGATCTGAATGAGAATGAACTCACAGTTAGTGGTTATGCAGGTCCAGTTTTCTCAGCATGGGGAGCCTGTGTGCACAGACCTTGCATCCATCCTGAGCGCGCCCTGTGGGTAAACTACTGGAAGTGCCTGGAAGCAGCGGTGGGAGGAAGGTAAGTCTGGCGCTACATATCATGGGCCCTGCGTGGAAGCAAGACGTTGACGAGGGCTCATTACATAAGAGGAAATGCGTCCGAAGCGTTCAGCAGTGGCCTGCACAGAACAGGAGCTCGGTAAGCACCACGGCAGTGGTTTCAACTCTGATGGTACCAAGGCACTGCTCGGGTCCCTGAGTCCCATCTTCAAAGACCGACCGTCCCCAGTAGAGAGGCCGACTGAAGCATGATTCTCATGCAGCCGAGACACTGCAAAATACTTTGGCAGGTTATACTTTTCACTGGCAGTGATCAGAAAATGCACTTGCTTGCTACTTTATAGCCAGGATTTCTTGGAAATTAGTAGGACCCCGGCCATGTTCATCTTCTAAGGCTGCTGATATGTATTTTTTTAATTAAACAATTTAGGAGCCCAGCAGGAGGCATGGTGATTAAGGCCTTGGACTTCTACATGACTGACTATGGTTTAAGTCCCGGACTTGGCAGCTTGCTTTCTCTCTTTCTCTCTCTGTCTCTGTCTCTCTCTCTCTGAATCCATAATGATAAATAAAATTAAAATTTTTCTAAATACATTCTTTAAACATGTACAAATCATCAATGAGGGTGAAAATTCTTGTAATACCTAATCTGTGACCTTAACGTTTTAACGTATTTTTTCAATGTTAAAATTCATGGTCTTCATGATGTCTAGGAAAAGCGGAGTGCACTCATGCCTGTTCTGGGAAAGTCCTAATTTGGTGACACTCGGAGTAGAATTGGGATGATCAAAGCAGAGTCCAAAGGGCTGAGAGAGTGCAGTTGTGCTTGTGGGGAGTGACTGGGGAGGGGTGAGAGAAAATCGCGGCCTCTGCCCTGGGAAGGTAAGAAAGAGCTGCTGTTCTCGTTTTACCTGGTCTGCTCCAAACCACACTGAGTGGGCATCTCGACATAACTGCACTTCCTCCAACCACTTTTTCCTAGGTTTTAGCTTTACCTAGCTTTTGGAGAAAAGCCAGGAGTTTTGAGTTCTTATAGAGCAGAAGCTGCCTCCCATGCTCCGTGGGCCTTGTTCTGCTCAGACCCCAGTCCCATCCTGGCCCACCCAGTCCCTACCCTGGAGTCCTGGGCTCAGGCTAGGTTCTACTCTGTCCTCAGGATTTTCATGTTCCCACTCCCACTCCTGCTGTGGAGAAGAAGGCTGGGCCAGGTCCCACAGTGGACCTCAGCAGAGAATGGGAGACCCTGCATGGGAATGCAGGCTGAGCTCTGAGCATAGCCTAAGTGAAAACATTTAAATATTTAGGCATAGCATGCAAATGGAAGTTGTAGATCTAAATTAGGGATTCCAATTCCAAATGAATTTGTGATATTTTCCTCAAGGACTGACTGTCATCTAACTCCAGGTCTCATGTTTTACTTGCTATTCACACTGAGGGTGACCTCCATCTTCCTGTGGTGCCGTTTTGGTAATCTGCTCAAGTGTGCTGGCTTTGAACCGGGTATATTAGATGGGGCCCCTGGCCTTTAGCATCTTGAATAAGATGTTAAATTATGCACGCCACATGCACTTATTTAAGAATGCAAGGACATCTGATTGACTCAGGAGTCAGCGGTCAGCACTGGCCCAGCACAACCCAGAGGTGTCATCTCTGAATTTTACTCTCAGGATTCAGGAAAAAGCCTCAGAAGAGAAGGACCTATGTTTGCGCTTCACAGCACCATGAAGACTTAACTGCGAGCATCTGAAGAGCAGGTTTTAGCAGATGCGGAAGCGTAGTGATGGAAGCAAATTGCCTTGAAAGATGTATCCTCTTTACCATCTCCGTGCTGTTCCTGGATACTCTGGCCCTCAGATAATGTCACATAAGAGACACTAAATGGCATTTGCCTACAAATCTATTCATGTATCACACTTCTCTATCCCAATTTTTAAATCACTCTCAATGTCTCTCTATAATATATTTTTGTGCTTTCTCTAGTATTGTTTGGATAATGATTTGTCCTCAAAACATTTGTGTTTCTGAATTTGGATGCCTGTTCCCCCCAGATTAATATGTTGGGACCTAATTGTATGTTAAGGAGGTCTCAGGGTGGGGCAACTGGGCGAGACCATGTTATTAAAAATGGGCCTTGTGTTCTGGGGGGAATATAAGCAGAGATAACAAGACCGGAACGAGATCCAGAAACATATGAATGCCTTCTCTGCTCAAGATCCCACCCTCTGCTGTGTTGTTGTGTCATCAGATAGCAGTCCCTGGGCCCTGCTCTTCCAAACTGAGAGCTAAATTAATCTCCATTTCTTTATAAATTCACCCAGTCTCACGTATTCTACAAGCATCTAAGACACCATTAAAGCAAGTATACTAATATCGTACATTGTCATATATCTAAAAATACTTTAATGTATTTGCCTAAATGCTTTATTAAGTTGATCAATTCTATTAGACACATAGTTCTGATTCTTCAAAATGCTTCATGTTTTGTTTTATGTGTAAGGTCATATCTTAATTTTTAAAACATCTCCAATCTCCTTTCAGTGTTTCGGAAGTAGGAAAGAGATATATCCTAAATAAACATCTAAAGTCACAACAGTTTTAAAGCACGTCTTATATGATGATGGACATTACCTTCATCCTCTTATTTATTATAAGGTCTTCTAAATTTCCTTCTATTGCCAATGTGGATGCAACCTAGTAGAGTCCGTCATGAATTTCACGCGACTAGACACGAATGCTCAAGATCACCAGTGTCGTACAGAATATGTCTACTTGTTTTTCTTAATTTAAAATGAAGACCTGTTCCATGCATTTATTCTAAGATCCAAGAAGGATTGATAATTAAATAAAAAACTGGGACCAGCAGATATCATAATGGCTATGTCACTGGATCCCATGTAGCCAACCATAGTAAAAATCCCAGACCTGGTGGCTTAAACTCACACTGGGCGTGTGTGCTTGCCTGTCCAAGATCCCAAGAGGAGAATGGAGGGGAAGGGATTGAAGCGTGGTCATCCCCCTCCTGGGGGGTGATTCTCGCTTTTTTGTCTCTCTGTCTCTCTGTCTTTCTGGCAAGTGCACACGCCCTATAGTAAAAACTTCTCAAAAGAAAAAAAAAAAAAAGGAAAGAGAAAACTAAAGTAGCTAGAGATAAAGAAACATTAACTATATAAAATACTAATGATGACTAATTTCGGAGATTAAAAAGAGCATTACAATCCTGGGCAAATACATGCATAAATTTGAAAAGATGTAAAAAAGTAGTTAAAACATTCCATAATTTTTGACTTGCTTAGGAATATATCAGTATACATATTCTTTTTCTACTAAAATGCTCTTTTAATCTGTAAATGGATATCTTTTGTTAATTTCGGAAATTCTGAGCTGCTACACACTTGAATGATACTTCTGCTCTGTTCTCTTGTCACCTGGAATCCAATTAAACTTTTTCACAGGCTCCTACATATCACTTATGCTTTTTTATTTCTTTTATCTTTTTGACTTTCTGGGCTTCATTCTATAAATTTTCCTTGGACCTGTCTATTATTTAAATGATTCTTGTTTTAGTTCTTTATACTCTCCAGGTCCAGAATGTTTTTCCATTTTCACATTTAAAAATACTATAAATGTTCTGTTTTTAAATTTTCTGTTTGTTTACCAAATGTTTTCATTTCTTTCTTTCTTTTCTTTTTTGAATTTGCTGTAGTGTGTGTGCACATGCTGGAGACAGGGCGTTGTGAGAAAACACCGCCAGGGGATGGTCATGTCACAATCCTTTATTCTTTATTCTCCTCTTGGATTTTGAACACACATGCACATGTACTCAGCGGTTTTTTAAGCTGCTAGATCTAGAATTCAAACCATACAGTTGGTCGTGTGGGAGCCACCTTAACCACCACACCACCTAGTCATTTTACATTCAATCAGTCTATCATTATAGCATACCAAATGAATTTTCCGATCCCAAATACACTATGTATTGCTTAATCAAAGGTATTACTATATATATTATCATCAACAGGTAATTTTCCAATTTCGTGACCCTTAAAGTTTTGCATTTTTTTAAACAAATTACTTATTTAATTTTGTTGTTTTTTAAAAATTTGATACACTTACCAGAAAGAGAGAGAGAAGGTGAGACAGCAAGCAGCCAGGTCCAAGACTTGAACTACAGTCAGCCATGTGGGAGTCCAGAGACCCAACCACCATGCCACCTGCTGGCTCCAGTACTTTGCTTCTTGTGGATCATTTTTAAACAATCCCTGATAACTCCAGTGTCTGGAACACTAGTGGGTCTATTTCTATTACCTGCCATCTCTGTGGCTTCCCTTTCTTGTTGTCTCACATTATGTGCCTGGTTCTTACAATGCATGCATGTCAGTAAGAATCAAAATATATTTTTAGAAAAGAGTCAGGCTGTGAGCAGCAACTGGCATAATGGTTATATTGCTGGACTCCCACATAGTCAACTACGACCTGAGTCCCAGACCTGGTGACTTAAAACTCACACAGAGTGCGTGCATGTCCAAATCTCAAGAGGTGACTAGGGAGAAGGGATTGCGGTGTGGCCATTCCCCTCGGGAGATGATTCTTCTATTTCTGTCTCTCTGTCTTGCTCTGTCTCTCTGGTGAGCACATGTGCCCTATAACAAAATTCTGTCTCTCTCTTGAAAAAAAAAAAAAGTCATATCAAGTCTGTTATTTTCCTTCTTCAGAATTGATTTTCCTTTTTTTCTACCAGGCACCAGAGGCACTAGTAATCTGGAATCTGTTTAATCCAAATGAAGGCATTGGCATTTTCTGTCCTAACTAGAAGACTGGAAGTTGAATTATAAACTATGAAAGATCTTGTATATTTTGTGTTTACCTTTAGTCTCAACTTCAACTACAACAGCACTTAGCCTCACAAGCAACTGTGCAGAACCAAAAGTCTATAGAAAAATTAGAATTAACAAATTAATTTAAAAAGATGACTGGCTATTTTTTCAATATCTTAAAAAAATATATATATTTTTTTGTTTTTGCCATCAGGCACATGTGCTCACTGGAGAGAGAGACAGTGAGTAGGAAAGTGTGAAATCCCCCAAGGGAGATAGTCATGCTGCAATCCCTTCTTTACTCTCCACTTGGGATTTTGGACACACATGCATGCACACGTCTGGTGTGTGACACTTGATTTTCAAGCTACCAGGTTGGTGACTCGAACCATGACCAGCCATGTGGGCATCCAGTACCTTAACCACCATGTCACCTGCTGGCCCCTCAGCTGAGTTTTTATACACCAGCCAAATACATAAAATGAAAGAGGGTATTAAGTACATTCGAAACTGTCAGCCGTCTTTATTGTTTGTGGATTCCCTGTTTGGAAAATCGCCTGCTCACTAAAATGTATTCATGGTTTCCAGATCAATACTCATGATGCTTCTGGAGTCATTTGTGGTCCTGTACAGAGAGTAGTGGCCAACGGGGACCCAACACGAGCTTTCCCAGGTAAGGTCTTACAAAGTGACATTCTGCATTCTTGTTCCCGCTTCCATGCTATAAATAGGTGTCCTTTCGTAGTCTGTTGAGTTATGTTTTTCCACATTGTTGTGCTTTTTGTTGGTATTTCATAATTTAATTTGGCTCCAAGCATAGTGCTGAAAGGCTGCGTAGTGTCCCTAAGCACTAGAAGGCTCTGAAGGGCCCTGCAGAGAAAGACGAGTGTTGGGTTAACTTCATTCCTGTGAGTTGTGGTGATGCTGGCTGGGCATTCATTCACTGTTAATGAATCAGCAACATATATTTAAAAGGTGTCTCTGAGCCAAAATGCACATACGACAAAGCTATGTATTGATCATTTGACAAAAATATTGTGGCCAGAAACTCACAGAAAACTAACCCTATATTTCTCTTGGGAGTAAGTTTCAGTACTCTCTAATTCTACGTCTCTGGTGACTTTATAGAACATAACCCCTAGAATAATGAGAATTGAATGGACCTACAAATATGTTCAACAGAACATGCACTGGGTCCAGCCATGGGGGTGCAGGCAGTAGGTGCCACAGCACAATACTGGAGCCAGAGGGGAGGCCGGGTTCAGATTCCCATGCAGCTCTGTGATCCTCACTGCTGGGAGACTTGGGGAGGATTACAGAGTGCTGAGACTCTGTCAAGGATAGCTTTTCTGTCTCTCAAGAAATAAACTTTAAAAAAAAAAAAAAGAAAGAAAGAGGAAGAATGCACAGAATGTCAGGAAGTTTTAAAACAATATTAAGAAATTTAAAATAGATTTATTCATTTAAGATATATACCACGATCATATATTATATGATTCAACCTTGCAAAAAGTCAAATCTTCCCAAATTGTCTACATATTTAATAAAATTTCAATAACAGTGACAATATTTTACATGGAACTTGACAAGATGTTTCTAAAATTTACATGGAAATGCAAAGATCCCAAAATAGTCAAAGAACTCTTAAAGAAGATGGTGGGAGGACTTGCATTGCCATATATAAAGCTGAATTCTAAAGCATATGGATCGGATACAAGGGTAGACAAGAGAACAAGGAAAAAATAGAGAGACTCCAAATAGCCCACGGATGTTTGATTTATGACATAAATGACACATCATAGCAGTTGAAGAAAAATAGTCCTTTCATAAACAGTACAGGACAAGAGAACCTGCTCACAAACAAAAAACAAAATCTTAAGGGCTATTGCATATTGTCCACAAAAAAATTAATTCTTCAGAGATTGGCATAAAAATGCAAGATTCATGGACACACAGATGAATTAACTAACCGATTAAACAAGCACATAAATAAATATAATTTAATCTACATCTTAATGACTTCTGATTAAAAACAAAGTTAAGTAGAGTAAAAAATCAGTCTCATCATAGAAAAATATTATAAACAGAATAGCATTAAAGGTAAGAGGTTTACATTCAACATAATTCAGCATTAGAGTTAAAAAATATGCTATTTGCAGCACATTATGATCCCTCAGCCATATTTCCAGAATATAGAGAACTATTTCATTTTAATAAGAAAAAGACAGAAAAACATAAGCTCAAACCACAAACAAGCATAAGTAAACATAAACAGACCTAAAAAGTGTTAAGGAAATGATTTGAATGGTCAGTATACTTGTGGAAATGTGCTTAACTTCATAAATGTGCTTTCCCTTAATAAGCAGGGAAATAAAATAAAATCCATTATCCATGCAATAGAATGCCTAAAACACCAAACATTCTGAGGATGGCACTAGTGGGTAATCATGGAAACTGCCATGATGGTAAACATGGAGATTATTATACCCATTGTACAAAATAGGAAGCAATGATTAAGTGTTCCTTTCCTGTGACCAAGCAGTTTATTCTCTGTGTATATTATTAAAGGGAAATATTGTTCTGACACTTGTTAAAAACAGACACAGATATGGTTTATTGCCTGTTGATGATGACGTGCATAGTATTCTCAACTGGGCTAGACTGAGGTTTCTATCATGCTGGGTTAAATCTCTTTACGATCTAATGACATATAGCAAGTGCATAATTCACGTTCCCTTCTCCTCCATTTTGGGCATGAGTGCAGATGAAGCCTGCTTTCTTTTTTTTTTTTTCAAGCCAATGGGTCTGGGAGTCAAACTATGCTTGGTCATATGAGATCTAGCTACCTTAACCACTATGCTACAGGACTGGCCCAATAATTGCCAATATTTAATTTTTCAAGGAATTATAAATTTATTTTAATTATTATTATGATTTTAATTGGCTATAGAGAATGTACTCACACCAGAGGGAGATTGAGAGAGGAGGAAAGTGAGAGAGCAAGCTGCCAAATCTGGGATTGGAGCCATGGAAGTCCAGTACTTTAACCGCCATGCCACCTGCTAGTCACAACTGTCAATGTTTTAAAGCAATGTAAATATTGATCAATAGTAGCATGAATAAATGAATTGTGGTGTATTCAAATAACGAAATACTTTACAACTTTAAATTTAATTAACTATAGTTATTAAAAACTACATGAATAACTCTCAAAAGAACAAAGTTTCATGTGAACAAATGATAGAAGGCAAAAAATAAACACATATATATTCAGTTTATGTAAATTTTTAAAATAGGCCAATCTATACTATAGTATTTAGACATGGACCCTTGGGTAGTAAAAAGAAAAGCAATAAATTTATTACATATATTCAGATACATAGTTACTTTTCAGAAGTAAGAAGAAGCTTATGACAGAAACAAGGAATGTTCTAGTCTTTATTTTAGGTGGTATTTATGAGTATGTCCACTATGTAGTAACTGAATAGCTGAATATTTGTCTTTAATGTGCTTTTCTGCATAAGTTTATGCTCTATAGTAAAAAGGATGAAAAGCTATTAGATGTATTTGTAAGCATTTCTAGTGAATACCATATTTATAATTGAATATTCTGATCTCTCCAAACAAGTTATACTAGTCACTTTTTATATAAAAATTAGAGATCATAAGTTATTATGTCACCTGAGTACTTTTCCTATGATATTTTCATATGTATATATTATCCTATAATTCTTAAATGAGAGTTTTGTGTTGTTATAATTTTGTCTTTTCTTGAAAAAGGAGAATAAAATATAACTTTTTATATTTCTTTAAGGAATATTAATTATTTCCTTATAGAGACTACCTGGCTACAGCTCACCATCAAAGCCTCCTTCTGGGCCAACAGGATGGGAGTAGCAGCTGCCTCAGCTTTCAGAACTGGTAGGAAGAGCTGCTTCTCTGGTGCTGATGTCACTCTACCCTTTACCTGTTCAGGAATAGAGGGAAAGCTGCTAGCTGGCCACAGCTCACAAAGCCTCCTGTAGAGCATACGGTGTTGGAGGAGTGACTGCCTTTGCCCATGTACCTTAAATTCTAGCTTCTCTGCTTAGCTTCATTAGGACCAGAACATTTTGGCTATCTAGGAGTCAAAATATATGAATGCAGTGAAGCTCTGAAGGAATTCTCTACCCATGGTCATTCCAGCAAAAAAAGCACAGAAATTCTTTTGTGTAAATCTGAGAGAAGTTTATTGCGAAATGTCTAAAAATCACAGTAGAGCCTCAAGAAATATGAAAAAAGCAGGAAATATTTCTTCCCCAAAGGAACACAGCACTCCATATAAATAATGTATGAAATAGAAGAAAACATTGAATTGTCAGAAAAATAATTCAGGATATTTATCATAACTAAACTCAATGAAATACGAGAGAAAACAGATAACAAAGAGATGACAAAGTCAATGCATGACTTGAAGAAGGAACTTCATAAAGAGAAAGACATCCTGAAAAATAATTAAATAAAACTTCTGGAGTTTAAGAACACAATCCAGGAAATCAAAACTTCCCTTGAAAGAATTAAAAACAACCAGAATGGAAAGGGGGTAAGGAGATTAGTGACAGGGCAAAGTCCACTCATATTGATAATAACCTTGAATATTAATGGATTAAATTCTCCAAATACAGACACAGATTGACTCAATAGATGAAAAAATTGAACCCTCTATATTTTGCTTAAAATAAATAGACCTCATTTATAAATATATTTACAGACTGAAAGTGAAGTACTTAAAAAAATCACTTCATACATATAAAATATTTTTAAATGCTGGAATTGCAATGTTGACATCAGATAAAATAGATTTTAGGATAAAAAGTGTAAAAAGAGACTAGTAAGGCACTGTATACTTCTAAAAGGATTAATTCACCAAGAAGATACAGCGTCATAAATATTTATGTTCTCAATGCCAGGGTACCCAAATATGTAAAAGAAAGACTCCTCGATATAAAAGGAGATATGGAAAGCAATGTACTAATTATTGAAGACTTCAGCACGTCACTGTCTCCATTGGACTGATCATATAGACAAAGAATAAACAAAGAGACACAGTAACTAATTGATATCATAAACCAAGTGGATCTGATAAACATATATAGAGCATTTCATCCAGAAATTATGGAATCCACTTCTTTCTCATCTCCACATGGAACATTTTCAAGGTTGACCACATGATAGGCCACAAAACAAGCCTCTATAAATTCTAAAGTACAGAAAGTATTCCCAGAATCTTGTCTGACAATGAAATTAAATGTTAAATCAGCCACAGAAACCACCCTCAAAAATATGAAAATACATAGAAATTACTCCTGAATGACTTTCAAAACTACTGAGGAAATTAAGACGGAAATAAAAATATTAATTGAAATTAATAATAATGAATATACTACTCTCCATAACATTTGGGACACTATGATAGCAGTTGTAAGAGTCAAATTTATGGACTTCAGTGTTCATGAGGAAAAAAATAGAAAGTTGGAAAATAAATAATACTGCACTTTAAGAAACTGAAATAAAAACTAGAAGAAAAGAAATAGTAAAAATTAAAGATGAAATAATTGAAAGAGAGAATAAAAGAAACATGTAAAGAATAAAGAAAATAAAAAACTGGCTTTAGAGAGGTTTACCAAAAAAATTGGTAAACCATTAGCTAGACTAATTAAGAAAAACAGAGAAAGGAACCAAATAGATAAAATCAGTAATGAAACTGGTTAATATTACAACTAATATGTCAGAAATATAAAAATTGTGAAAGAATATTATGAGTGATTATATGTCAATAAAGTAGAAAACTTCAATGAGATAGACACATTTCTGGACAAGTACACGTTACCTAGGTTGAATCAGGATGAAACAGAAAGTTGAATGGATCAATAACAAATCATCTGATTGAATCAGTGACAGTCTCCCAACAAAGAAAAGTCCAAGTCCAGATGGCTTACTGATAAATTCACTTGTAAATTCTAACTCCAAGTCTTCTCAAGCATTTTCTAAAGAATAAAAGGAAAGAATCAATTCAAATTCATTTTACAAAGCTTCCATCACCTTAATATCAAAACTAGAAAGAACAGAACAAAAAAGGAAAATTACAGACCAATATCACTGATGAATATTGATGTAAAAATTTTCAACAAGAGACCAGCAGGTGGTGTGGTGGTTAAGGTGTTGGACACTCTCACATGGCTGACCACGGTTTGAGTCCCTGATCTGTCAGCTTGCTTTCTCACTCTTTCTCTCTCTCTGTCTCTCTCTGGTCAAATTAAAATAAATGAATGAATAAATAAAATTAAATAAATAATTACAATATTTTCAACAAGATACTACCAAGCCAAATTCCATGGCATAGTAAGAAGATTATTCACCATGACCAGGTAGGCTTTATCCTGGGGATACAAGGATAGTTCAGCATATGCAAAACAATAAATATACTATATTACATTAACAGAAGGAAAGATAAAAATTATACGATCATATTGACAGATGCAGAAAAAGCATTTGATAAAATATAACATCCCTTCATGATCAAGAGTTTCAGTAAAATAAGGATAGAAGGGACATCCTTCAGTACAATAAAAGACATATACAACAGACTGATCATGGACATCATACTGAATAGGGGAAAATTCAAAGCTTTCCCACTAAAAACTGGAATGACAAGAAGTTCCCCACTTTGTCCATTTCTTTTCAACAAAGTGCTGGATGTCTTAGCTAATGCAATCAGACAAGGAAGCAAAATAAAATGCATTCTGATTGGAAAAAAAACCCTAAATTGTCCCTATTTGGAGATTATATGATTATATATATAGAAAGTCCAAAGAAATCCATGAAAAACCTCTACAAATGACAAATAAATTCGGTATAGTATTGGAATACAAAGTCAATATAAAAAAATCTATAGCATTTTTATATACCAACAATGAAATGACACAGAATTGAAGAAATCAATCCCATTTACATTAGACACAAAACAAATAAGATACTGAGGAAGGAACCAACTGAACAGGTGAAAGACCTCTACAAAGATAATTAGGAAAAACTGAAAAAATAAATTGAGTCTGATACAAAAAGAACGTCTTGCATTGGAAGAATCAATATAATCAAAATGCCAGTTCTACCCAAATTAATTTGTGTATTCAATACAATCCCAATTGCCTGTGACATTCTTCACAGAAATGGAAAAAAATAATTATAAAATTTGACTGAAATCGTAGAAGGCCCTATATAACCAAGGCAATACAGTGACAAAATAAATAAATAAATAAATAAATAAATAAAATGGAAACACCTTGCTACCAGACTTCAAAATACATTACAGACCAATGATAATGAAAATAGCATGGTACTGGTATGAAAAAAAAAAAAAAAGACACATGGATCAATGGAACAGAACAGAAAATCCATAAATAAACTCCAATCATACAGCCAACTGATCTTTGCCAAAGGGTATACCAATGCAATGGAAAAAAGAAAGTCTTTTCAGCAAATAGTGCCGGAAGTACTAGATATTCACCTGAAGAAGAATGAAACTGGGCCCTTATCTCTCACCATTAACAAGAATCAACTTGAAATATATGAAAGATTTAAATAGAGAGTCTCAAAATACAAAACTACTAGTAGAAAACAGAGGGAAAACTTTCGATGATGTTGGACTATGCACAAATTTCTTTTTATTTATTTATTTTAATTTATATACATTCAATCTCATTATTTAGCTTACAAAGTGAACATTTCAATATATGAACATTTCTCCCCAGTCCAGTTGATCAAAATATCTTCAACTGATAACACCACACCTCCCCATCCCGTCAATGCTCTGCCTCCATATCCCTCCTCCAAATGTCCTTCCTTAGGCCCCACTTCTCCACACACACCACATCTGTCATTAACCCCCATTTCCTGTGTTTGTACAACCTTAGGTCAATCAGTTTCAGTCATAGAGTGCACACACTCGGTATATTAAGTGGGGACATACAATGTCTCTCCTTCAGAGCTTGGCTTGCTTCACTCAGCAGTGAATCTTCCATATTCTTCCACTTTCTGTCAAAAGCCAGGGTTTGGTTGGTTTTTATGGCTGAATAGTATTCCACAGAGTATATGTGCCACAGTTTTCAATCCATTCATCCATACGGGGGCATTTGGGTTGGTTCCATGTCTTAGCAATCGTGAATGGTGCCACAATAAATATCAATGTGCAAGCGCTTTTCCAATGAAGAATTCTTCTGTCCTTTGGGTAGATAC
>NW_006159681.1:5009391-5016484 GCF_000334495.1 Tupaia belangeri chinensis | reverse complement strand
TATTCATATGTCATCTTTAGAGAGTGTTTTTTTTCAAACCCTTCTCCCATCTTTTAAAAGGGTTGATCATCTTTTTTCCAAACAGCTTTTTTAGTTCCTTGTGTATTCTGGTTATCAGTCCCTTATCTGATGCATAATTTACAAAAATATTTTCCCATTCTGAGGGCTGTTGTTTCACACTAATTACTGTGCCTTTGCCATGCAGAAACTTCTTAGTAATCCCACTTGTCTATTTTGGGGATTATTGACTGTGCTTTGGGGGTCTTATTTAAGAAGTTTTGCCCTTCACTAATGTCTCTAGAGTTTCCCCCATGTTTTCCAGGAGCAGTTTTATAGTTTGAGGTCTTAGATTTAGATCTTTAATCCACTTTGACTTGATTTTTGTTAAAGCTGAGAGGTAGGGGTTCATATTCATCTTTCTGCAGGTGGAAATCCAGTTTTTCCAGCACCATTTGTTGAAGAGGTTTTCCTTTTCCCACTGGATTGACTGGTACCCGTTGCCAAAAATCAGTTGACTGTTTAGGCATTTATTTCTGGAGACTCTATTTTCTTCCATTGGTCCACATGTCTGTTTCTGTGCCAGTACCATGCAGTTTTGATTAGTACAGCTTTGTAGTATATTTTTGGGTCAGGGAGTGAGATGCCACCCACTCCACTCTTCTTGTGTAGAATTGCTTTGACAATACGGGGTCTTTATGATTCCAGATGAATTTTATGATTATCTTTTCTAGATCTGTGAAGAATGTGTCTGGTACTTTGCTTGGCATTGCATTAAATAGGTAGATTAATTTGGGTAGAATTGCCATTTTGATGATATGAATTCTTCCAATCCAGGAACATGGGATGTCCTTCCAGATTTTTGTGTCATTTTTAATTTATTTTTTTTAGCTTCTCATGGATTTCCTTGTGGAGGTCTTTAAATTCTTTGGTTAGATTTATTCCTAAATATCTTATACTTTCTTGAATAAGTTCCCTAAAGCACTAGTAATAACCCCCCAAATAGACAAGTGGTATTTCATCAAGCTAAAAGTCTTCTTCACAGCCTAGGAAACAATAATTAGAGTGAAAATACAACCTCATATTGGGAGAAAATTTTGTAAATAATTCCTCAGACAAGGGATTGATATCTAGAAGATACAGGAAACTCGAGCACCTGATCCATCAGAAAATTCTAAAAGAGAAATAAAAGAATAATCGAATAAAGAATATCGACAATTGATTGGATCAACAACTTCCCAAGGAAGACTTAAAAATGTCCAGAAAGCATGTGAAAAATGTTCAAAGTCTTTCATTGTAAGGAAATGCAAATTAAATTGAAAACGAGACATCATTTAATCCATGAGAATGACTAGGATTACAAAACAAAGAACAACAAATGCTGGCAGAAGTTGTGGTAAAAAGGGAATCCTCTTACACTGTTGGTGGGAAATGTACATTAGTTCATTAGTTCAACCTCTGCGAAAAGCAATATGTAGGTTTCTCAAAAACCTATAAATGAAACTTCCATATGACCCAGTTATCCCAATCAAAGTATAGGAAAACATTCAGTAGGACACTATGGGATATAAGGCAGCTATAAGAAACAATGCAGTATTATACATGATTGCTAAGATATGGAACCAACCCAAATGTCCATGAACAGATGAATGGACTGAAAAAGTGTGGAACATATACGCTACAGAATACTACTCATCCATTAAAAAAAGAAAAAAAAAAAAGCAATGAGATCCTGGCATCTGATAGAAAGTGGACAAATATGGAAGATTTACTTCTATGTCAAGCAGGCCCAGACAATGACAGAGAGGCATTGTATGTTCACACTCAGTATACAACAAATGTTGACACTCTATGGTAGAAACTGAATGATTGGAAGGTAAAAAAGCATGGGGAGCACTGATGATACTGGAGACAGTGGGGGAGGAGTTCGGAAATGAGGAGGGTGAGAAGGAGGGAATCAAGGAGAAGAAGAAATAAGTAAAACATTTAAGGGACCCCAAATGGAAAAGAAATCTGCTGATTATAATGTTTATGGTAATGTCTTTGACTGGACCGATATAAAGTGTATTTATGATAGGAAAATTATTTTGGTATGCTATAATGATACATAGTGATATAATGTGTAAAATATAAATAAATAAATACATAAATAAATAAATAATAGTTGTACAACCAAGTCAAAAAGAAATACAAAAAAGAAACAATAAGATCCCATTTTTTAACTCAAAGTGAATGAATATGGAAGACTTAACACTGAACAAAGTGGGCCAAACTTTGAATGATTGTATATACCCACTCAATTTGTACTGAGTATCATACAGAATGTTTTATACTTCACATTTCAGAAAAGTACAAAAAAGCAGCCATATATTGCAGTAATCACTCCAGCAGTTCAACCAGTGGTCTGATCCAGGGTCTTTCTTTTTTCACCCAAAAATAATGAATGAATATCTACCATGGACAAACATTGTATTACATGTTGGGTCTAAAAATGAAGAAACTTGACTTTGTAAAGATTCAGTTGAAAACAGCATCTGGTGACACTAAGAGAACCCTGTTTCAGAGAGATAGCATCACTGTTATGTTAAGTTTAATCTTTACATAGTTTTGAAGAAATAATTAATGAAGGGTACTTTAAGGAAGAAAAAAGTTTGTTGTTAGGATTTTTGTTTTACTTTATGCATTGCAACTGTGTATGGTTTAGAACTCATTTAACTTAAATATCTACCACTGTTGTATTCTCTAGACAGATAATACTTTATTCACTGTCTGTAGGAGAGAGAATGAAAAATCCATGGATTGTTTTAGTCTCTTTTTTTTCTGTGTGAAAGAGAGAGTGGAAGAGAGGCAGAGATGGGCATTTCTTACAGGATTTCACTCTGTGTGACCCTCTTGCCTGGCCTCCCAATCAACTGGGATTGCAGGAGCACACTGTATGATACTCAGTGCAAATTGAATGGGTATATACAATCTTTCAAAGTTTGGCTCAATTTGCTCAATGTAATACAATGCTTGTCCATGGTAGATATTCATTCATTGTTCAAGTCGCTCTGAGAATTGAACCCAGACTTTCAATATTGCTTTCCAGCTCTCAAGTAGAGGCAATACCTGTGCACCACTGCAATTGAGCTATATTTGGTTCTTATTTCATTATTGTTTAGTAAATACCCATGGTTTTGTATTAAGAATTTACACAATTAATAAGTAAAGTGGTTTAAATGAAAACAATAAAAAAGGAAACTAAAATATACAGTTTCTCAAAAATGAAATTTTGCAAGCACACTTAATAGAAAACTGAAGAGACTAAAAGTACTCTAGCCAATAGGAAAGATAAAGATATTCACCATTGATTTGGTTTTGGTGTAGAAAGATATTCTCACACTTTGAGCCATGAGACTCATAGTTGTTCTGTGATGTCATCACAACCTTAGCCTAAGTATGTACACATTATGTTATCCTTGATTAAAATTTTATCTGACAAAATCTAATTGTGATTTCCTTGTAAGTATTTTTAGAGTGAATTGATCACTAGTCCAGCCCTTAGTCTGTGATTGCCTTGCTAACAGAAATACTCGAGATGAAGTAAGTGGTTTATAAGGAAGTGGAGGTTTACTTGACTCACAATTCCGGTGGCTAGAAAGTGGAAAGGCCCAAGGCTGGCATCATGCCTGGCCCACAGAAAGGGTGGTGGCAAGTGCAGAGCTAGCATGATCTATGTTGGTTTCTCTCATTCTCTCTTATATAACTCACCAGGATTCCCTCATCAGGGTTCCACCTTAATTGCCCAATCATAATCTCCTACCCAAAGCCCTACATTTTGACATTATACTTTGATCACATTTTCACTATCTTAATCCCATTTCAATGGTTCAGCACATGAATTTTGGGGAGACACATTTAAACTGTACCTGTAGGGTTATGTGAATATTTAACATGGAAACACATCTTTAATATTGAAATTCCAAACACTTAGGGATTACACCTGCCATTTATTGAATTCTTTTTTTTTTTTTTGAGTGAGATTTTTGCTATAGGATGTGTGCACTCACCAAAGACATAAAGAGAGACAAAAAGAAAGTGAGAAATTACCTACCACGGGGTATGGCCATGCCACAATCCCTTCTCCTTCATTTTCTTTTCAGAATTTTAGGTATGCACACATATGTGCCCATGAGTTTCAAGCCACTGGGCCAGGACTTGAATGAACCATGGTCAGCCATGTGGAATTCCAATGCCTTAACCACTTCAGCAACTGCTGGTTCCCATGTATTTAATTCTTACAGTATACAAGGTACTTACCTCTATAATGGTACTGCAGGTATTAGGATCCCCATTTTACAAATGAGTGAATTGAAACTCCAAAAGATTAAGTTGTTAAAGTCAATAGTCAGGAAGACACAGAGCTGACATAGCAACCCCATTCTGTCTGACTACAAAATCTGTATGCTAACCACAGAGTGTAGTCATTATCTCTAAAGTATAACATGTTTTCATTAATCAATGATAAGAACTGGGTTTGAAGAAGGTCTCATTGTGCTATATTCACTTAGCAGTGCGACAATATTGATTGCAATTACATTGTTCTTACTACAAACTATTACAAGTATTCATCATATTCAGAGAACAACTTACATCTAAATATTTCTTAAACATGTAGCTCACGAGATGAAAGTGAAAGCAGTTGTGATAAATCTATCTGTAGCTCCAGATATGTCAGAAATAAAAGGAAATCCATCAGGGCTGGGGATCACCTGGGGAATTTCCCTCATGCTGGCCCTGGCCTGTGGAGCCATCCCGTAGGCTGATGTATATGAGAAAGAACAAGGTGCTCATTTAACACCCTTGCATGGAGTTCCTTAGGCACTGGGTGTCACTGCCATTGTCTCTCTCTCTCCTGCAGAAGCTCCCACTCACATGGGAGGTGTTGTGGAGACTAGAGGCCACTGTGGACTTTCTACTGATTCAGCTGTTCTCAGATATCATCGTTTGGCTTAAGTCACACACGATGAAGCACCAGTACCCTAGAAAGAGGCCCAATTAGAATAGAATGACACACTGAGGAGGAAGTTTCTCTCTTCATCTGTTGGGCCATAGGAAAAGTCATGGTGTATTTTTCTGTTTTTCTATGCACAAAGTCACCATGACTTTTCCAATGACTTAATGAATGCTGTAAAAATATATAAATACATATTTATACATGTACAGATTGTACATACACACATGCAAATACACATTATATGTACATATGTAACATGTATGTACAATTATTTTCATCCCGGGACTATATATAAAAATTTTGAAAGCTGAAATAACTGAGAGAAATTGCTTTAGGACATTATTCTAAATCTATAAAAATCCAGTCATTAAAAATTGCATTCACAAAGAATGTTTATGGCAGTGAAAATGTTTCTAATAAAATATTGGCTAAAAAGTGTGTACATATCTGTTTTTAGAGAGCATATGCTCTTGCAGCAGAGGGACAGAGAGAGAGAGAGAAAGCACTTCCCATTGGGGCATGGTCGCACCACAATTCTTCTCCTCTATTCTCTTCTTTTAGGATGGTGAGTATGTATGCACATGCACCTGGCATATTTTCCGAGCTATGAGGTCCAGGACTCAAGCCACTCAGTCTGCCATATGGGATCCAGCCACTTGAACCACCAGGCCATGGGCTGGCCTAAAAACATACTTACATTTATAGTTGTATAAATTAATTGATAGCAGTTATAGAGCATCTTTTTTAGAAGAAAAAGTATATAAAATGAAATCAAAATGCCCTAAAGATAGCAATTGCTAATGTATCAGTACATTTCTTTGTGTTCTTTCAAATGTGTGCATGTGTGTATGTGTGTGTATCTCCAAAAGTATGTATACGCTATTATCGACACCCATGGTTCCTGGCGCAAAGGAGTTTGGCTTTTTGTCTTTGCTTCCTGAAGCTCCTCAAGGCAGGTTGTACAACTAAAATTACTCTTCTCCAAGGCAATAGAAACTAAAATAATACTCTAATATCTCCTTTCCTTTCTCTCTTGGAACTGGTCATAAAGAAATGAAGACTCTCATATTAGAGGAGGCCCTGCCCATAGTGAGGAGGAAGGGATACTGCAGAGAGAGTCTGAGAAACTGAACACACAGGCCTTGCGAGGTCTCTGCACTCAGCTATAGGTGTTGTTGGAGCAGGCTAGCTACTCGGAGCACATCGCCATATGTCTGTCCATGCTTTGATTATGCCTGTGCAATGAAATTCCCATGAAAAGCCCCAAGGCACAGGGTTCAGAGGGTTTGTGGGCATCTTAGCACATGGAGGCCTGCAAGAGGGTTTATCCCAGACAGTGGCACGACCCAGCCAATGGGGACGGACAAAGCTGCAATGCTCGGGACACATTCAGATCTTGCCCTATGTAGCTTTGGTATCCTTTACAATATCCTTTATAATAAACTAGTAATCGTAAGTGATTCCCTGAGTTCTGTGAGACATTTAGCAACTTAATTAAACGAACAGAAGGGTCTGTGGGAACCCGGACTTAGTTGCTAGGTAGTCAGAAGTTCCAGAGATCCAGACTTAAGAGTAGTATCTAATGTCGGGAGGGGCAGTCTTGGGTCCTCCTCAACCTGTGAGAACTGATGCTTTCTCCGGGTAGCTAGTGTCAGAACTAATGTTCGAATTCAGTTAGTCTAGGGAACACCCAGTCAATGTCCACTGCAGAATTGATTGCCTGGTTGCTGATGGAAACAAATTTCACACATTTTTAATCATGGACATGATCTGTGTCATACAGTCGAGACATTGCTTTTGTTTTGTCTACTCATGTTATGTGATAGAAAACTGCACACTTTTCAGCCAATATTTTATTATAAACATTTTCATTGCTGTGAACATTCTTTGTGAATGTGATTTTTAATGATTGCATTTTTATAGGTTTAGCATAATGTTCTCAAGCAATTTCTCTCAGCTATTTCAGTTTTCAAATTTTTATATATAATTCTGGGATGAAAATAATTGTACATATATGTTACACTCATTTTCTAAAATTAACACACTGGTAGTTTTCTAGATATGAGATTTTTGAATCAGCATAAATAGTTATCTTTTACG
>NW_006159681.1:4976002-5008626 GCF_000334495.1 Tupaia belangeri chinensis | reverse complement strand
GCTCTTCCAGCAGATTTCTGAGGAATTTTCCAAAATACTCCAAGCTCCTTTAGGAGAAAATTCATATAGTATTTTCCTTTTCTGTTTAGTACAGAATTTTTATTTAATAAAATGACTTTTTGAACTGAGCTGACTCGTCCTGTTTTGAGAAATAGACTTAATTTATAGTCTGGCCAGAAGTGTAGATGCTCTGATAATAGCATTGAAGTCCCTTATTTTTAAATGTCTAAATTCCGAAACTAGAATCTCATTTCATGTGATTAAAAGTGAGAGTGATCCCATGTTTGTCATCTACATGCGCATTTATGATGATGTATCCCTCTGCTCACTTGTAAAATATTTGTACAAGTGCAGGTGGGCAAGCCATAACCTCTATTTTGTGTAAGGTTATGGCCTTGGTGATAACATTGTTTGGACTTCAGGTCAACCTAAATTAGTCATTCTAAGGCAAAAGATATAAGAGGGGTCTTCAGAAAGTTCCTAGATGGCTATTACAAAAAACTATGTATAAATTTCAAAAATTTTCATACAAAAATAACTTGTACTTGGGACCAGCAGTTAGTGTAATGACTATGTCGCTGGACTCCCACGTAGTCGACCATGGTTCATGTCCCAGACCCGGTGGCTTAAAACTCACACCGGGCCCATGTGCGTGCATGCCCAAGATCCCAAGAGGAGAATGGAGAAGGGATTGCGGCATGGCCATCCCCCCAGGGGGGTGATTTCTTGCTTTCTGTCTCTGTGTCTCTCTCTGTCTGTCTGGCAAGCGCACGCGCCCTAATGCAAAAACCTCTCCAAAATAAATAAATAAATAAATAACTTGTACTTTAATTTTATTTTCCATGAACTTCTTAAAATCCCCTTGTATGCTCACTTCGTAACTGCTAGTCTTCTGTAGTCTATTATACGGCTGAAGGCTCATATTCTGAAAAAATAGTAATCAAAAGTCTCATTAATCAACTATATATTAAAGTCTTTGGAGGAAAGACAGACATGAGAGGCGACACGTAAATATTCTAGAATTACAAAGCCCATGTAAAACCTTAGCGCTGTTTGGTTTAAGCTAACAACAATTTTTCTATATGTCCTCTAAAACAACCAGGTTCTGGCTTACAGACTGTTTTCTATAAGTAGTATTGAATTAAGAGCATAACCAACAGCTGAAAAAATAAAGGGATGATTGGGTTCAGGTTTAGAGTGGTAAGAGCTAATGTGAAAGACTGATTTCACTTGCCTCATTAATTTTTATTTCAGTGATCTTTAGAATTTGATGCTTTGGTTTCATCAATTGGCAAATAAAACTAACCTTCAAGGAGTGATTCCTTAGTCCTTGGGTTACTGTGCATCTATTATCTTTCTTTCACTCCTTCACAACTCAAATCCTAACCCTGGGCCTCTGGAATCCCAGTCCATCATCAGCACAATTGCCTTGTCCCTTAGCCTCCCCAGGGAATAGTCCTTTGCATTCAACACCAATGGACGCTGCAAAGCACTCTCCTGAGGGGTCTTCCCTGCAGCCCTCATAGCTGCTTGCTCTTTCATAGCTGGACACAGGGGAGAAGACCTTCATTTTCATTGCCACTTCCAGATCACATGCCTTTCCTCCTTGCTGCACATCTGCTCCGACTTACATCTCAGCAACTGACACCAGCTAATATTTCTCATCATTGCTGCCATATGTGTATCCCTTCGTGGTTCCCCCTCATTTCTTGATGTTCTTAACTCCTGACCCATTGCCACTTAGTGCAAAATACCCATATCTTATAGTCACCGTAATTAGAATGATCACATGATGATCTTTTCCAAGTTATTGAAAGCCTCTCCTTTGATGATGTTGACATGCACACACCCAGCCTGTGTCATCTCCCCCATGGCTGTTCCCCAGTGTTGTCCTCAGCACTGCAGACTCTGTGCTATGCACCACATTGTCAACCATTCCTTCTCATTCCACATCCAGGTATTTAGCAGTCCAGTTCTAATCACTTCCCTACCAGATCCTCACATCTTCCATCTTAATGACCTCTTTTTGTAACTCTCAAAAAAGTATATGGGTGGCAAAAGGCATATAAAAAGATACTCAACTTGTTTCATGAGGCAATTGCAAATTAAAACAGCAATGAATACTCCTGCATACTTATCAGAATGGTGAAAATCCAGAACGCTGACAATGCCAACTGTGTGTGAAAATGTG
The DNA here is from genome assembly GCF_000334495.1 of Tupaia belangeri chinensis. NCBI lineage: Eukaryota > Metazoa > Chordata > Mammalia > Scandentia > Tupaiidae > Tupaia > Tupaia belangeri. The sequence continues at coordinate 5,006,435 of NW_006159681.1, read as the reverse complement.
GAGCTACAGAAATTCTTATTCATTGCTGGTGGGATTGCAAAACGGTACAAGCGTTGGGGAAGACAGTTTCAGGGTTTTATTTTTTTTTTTTTATAAAACTAAACATACTGTTACCATAAGATACAGAAATCACACTTACTGGAATTCAGTGAAGTAATCTGAAAGCTTAGATCCACACAAAAGCCTGCACAGATGCTTATAGCAGCTATGTTCATAATTGCCAAAATTTGAAAGAACTGAGATGCCCTCAAGCAGATGACCAGATAAGTAAACTATGGTACTTCTAAAAAGAAATGAGCTATCAAGACATGGACAAAACTAATACGCACATTACTACGTGAAAGAGCCAATCTACCAAGGCTGGATACTGTCTGATTCCAACTCTATGACTTTCAATTAAAAAAAAAAACATTACCAGAGTGTAGACGCTTTTTCCAGACAGAATTAGAGAGACAGAAGGAGAGAGTGGGAGAATGCACCCCCAACAAGATACAGTCATGACGCAATCCTTTCTCCTCCGTTTCTCCATCCTGTGGGGATTTGGAGCACACAAGCCCATGCATCTGCTGTGTTTTCAAGAAGCCAGGGCCAAGTTTCAAACCTCAGTTAGCCATGTGGGATCTACTTCCTTAACTAGTAGGCTCTAACCTGGCCCATGTATATAACACACTAGAAAAGGCAAAACTATGAGGATTGCGGAAAGATCAGCATTTGCCAAGTCTTAGGGAAGAGGGAGGGAGGAATGGATAGAGCACAGAGGGCAATGAAACTACTCTGAATGAAACTTAAACTCTTTTGTTTAATATTTTACTTTTAAAAGGATGCTATGTTTAAATTTTAAACATTTACATTTCATTTATGAGATACATCTGTCATTCCCCCCAAAATTACTTTTTAAGTAATATAGAATACTTGCTAGACACTGACAAGCTTGGATTACAGTTTCCAGCTGTTCTTACAACTGTGCAAGGCCATTAGAGCAGCTCTTAGCGCAGGGATCTAAGCCGAGGCACTGAGTGTTTGCCCTGGGTATTAAGATGTGCATGCCTCTCCCCTACGCTTTCATCTTCCGATGACTTATTGACAACGAGGGGGCAACTTTGTTGAAGATCACAAAGCCACAAAATGGAAAGAATCTGAGTCTTTGAATTATCTTTTAGAGGAAAGTGCCTTTGCTGATCAAGATCATCAGTTTGGGACTTCATATGAGAGGGAAATAGAAACTTCTTTTCATGTTTGCTGAAGCCATTGGGCACCTGTGTGTTTCTTTGTTAGAGCAAGTACGGCCCCAACTAATGCTCTGGCAAATCAGATACTCCCTGTAGAATGGAAATGATGGATTCAGCTCTAACCCCATGGCATAGCAATTGGGTACTGTTCAGGGAAAAGCCATATCTCACGTGGCTGACTGGGCGCTGAACCCCAGCCCCGTTGACTTCATGCTGGTGAGTGTGGGCTCAGGAGTCTAACAGGATGGGACTTGGGGAGAGGACCACAGTATCACCCCACCCATGAGAGATGTGCTTGCTCTCTCACTGCCCCTCTGGTGCACATACACCCTCTGGCATTAAAAATGTTAATATTTAACAACAAATACAAAATTCAGCATTTCATAGAAGTTTTTATATTAAAACGTTTTACTTTCCACATAGTATCATGACCAAAAAAACATACCAACCTATTCAGAAATACCCACTTTAGTTCATTGAATAAGCTGTATGATTATTAATCAGAAATCATTCTTTTCTAACCATTGGCCTTACTAAATTCAAAATATTTATTCCAGTTTTGTTTTTCATATAGAATGAAAAATAACACCATACATTTTAGTTTTGTAATAAACATAACAATCACTTAGTTCAAAAGCTTTTGTTTTTTTAAGAGATTTTTTGCTACATTGCTCATGCACTTACTGGAGAGTCAGAAAGAAAAAAAGCGAGAAATCACCCCAAAGATGAAAGATGGCCATGCCACAGTTCCTTCTCTTTCATTCTCCTGTTGGGATTTTGGGCATGCACACATGTACTTGGAATGAGTTTCAGGTCACCAGATTCAGGACTTGAACTGTGGGCCATGTGGGAATCCAACTCCTTAACCATTAAACCATCTGGTGGCCCACCAAGTGCTTTTTAAAATATGTTGTATTAAGTTTATTTCCTCCAAAAAATGCTAGTTCAAGTTATAATAAATTCATTGATTACTGCCATGGACAAATTCAGCAATTTGTTAGAAGAGAGGACAGAGAAACTGACATCTGAAAATTCTTTTTTTTTAATTAAATTTATTTCTTTTTGTATATACATTGTTTAGCTTAAAATGTGAACATTTCAATATGTGAACATTTCTACCCAGTGCCATTGATCAAAATATCTTCAACCAATAGATTCATACTATGGTCAGAAATACTCATCCTAAAACAATTCTAAATTATTTCTAATTTTGTAGTTTTCTAATAATACTTTAAAAGATTCCACACTCTGGGGCCGGCAGGTGGCATGACTATTAAGGTGCTGGATGCTGGACTCCCACATGGCTGACTGTGGTTCGAGTCCCAGATCTGGCAGCTCGCTTTCTCAATTTTTATTTCTCTATCTCTCTCTGTCTGTCTCTGGTCAAATTTTAAAATAATAACAAGTACAGCTAAATAATAGTTCTTTTTTTTGGAGAGGTTTTTCACTATAAGGCGCATGCGCTCGCCAGACAGACAGAGAGAGACATAGAGACAGAAAGCAAGAAATCACCCCCCAGGGGGGATGGTCACGCTGCAATCCCTTCTCCTCCATTCTCCTCTCGGGATCTTGGGCACGCACACACACGCGCCCGGCGTGAGTTTTAAGCCACTGGGTCCGGGACGTAAACCATGGTCGACTATGTGGGAGTCCAGCAACATAGCCATTACACTAACTGCTGGTTCCCAGTAATAGTTCTTAAAAAAAGATTCCATGTCATCTCTTGCTGCATAAGAAGTTTGAAATGCTAGTCTTAGTCCTAAAAATATACTCACATTTTTGCATAAAACTCTTTAAAATTTTTTTCAGTGATCATGTCAGATAACTCCATCCTCAGTTCTTATAAATGTGAAAACCTCAACAGACTCACGTGCTTGACACAACAATGATGAAAACTCCACATACTGCAGAAGTGGAGGGATTACCTGTAGAAGGTTCTACCTTGAGACACCGTAACACAGAGTGTCGGCTCACTGCAGAAGTCAAGGCAAAGACCTCCATTGCAGATGGAGGGAGCAGCCTTCAGTGTCCACATGAGCAGCGAGTCCTCTGGCAAGTCATACCATCTTGGGGTACGGGCAACTAAAAGATGAAAGATTCATTTAAATGATACAGAAGCAATTCCTGGTCTTGACCTTCTGTGATCATAACACTCTCACATAAAATTATTCAAGGTATTTTTGAAATATTTTCAGTCCTTTCAATTGAAGTGATGTGGCTGTTTATGTCTGACTCAGCTTTCATAGGTTTCTTGCTCTTTGCATCTTACTGGGACATTCTGTGTGATTGATGTTCTGCTGCAATTTGCTTAGATCTGTCCTGATATTCCTCTATGAGTTACTGACTAAGCTATCAGAATTTGTAGTTTAATTAGCTGTTGGCCCATGCCTGATCTCCATATACCATGGTGAGTAAAGTAGTTGATGTGCACGATCAGAATTAACTCTTACTCTAATGGAGTTCTTAGACTACATGGCACTAATCGATTAGATTAGCCTATGATTCCACAATTGCTTTCCCTGCAGTTTCTTCCACTGAATTCAAGGGGGTGATTTTTCTTTCTTTTTTAATTGTTTTAATGCTAGAGATTGCATACACAGTTGAAAGATGATTGGGATGGGACTTGAACCCCTGTCAGCCTCATGGAATCTGGCTTCCTCTACGCAGCACCTGCACCAAGGGATAAGTTTACTTACTCCAACAATTTCTCTACTTTTTCCACCACTTTTGCTCTCTTCTTGCTTACCACCTTCTAGGCAATGTTCCCCATTTCCCCTCCTGCCTTTTCTCAATTATCCCTTACTTCTAGGATCTGTCACTGGTCAAGTTGTATTTCGCACCAGTGGTCAGCCAATGAGCTCATGCTTTGATTTTGATTGCTGAAGAGGACAGTCATACTGCACTAACTTTGTATAATTGATTAGTAATGATTTTCTAGTGCTCATGTGTCTAGGTTTTTTCTGTTAGAACTTGTGTTCAAAGTTGTATCTGTATTATTAATAAAGTAGATCTTGAAATTTACAAAAATTTAAATTAAAAAAATTCTTGAACATATATTTTACTTTTTATTTTAAGAAATTATAAATATCCTGGTTTCAAATATACACATATATCTTCTATTTTCTAAAAAAATACAATATGTATATAAATACAATACATATACACACACATATATACTTTAGAGGACTTCAAAAAGTTCATGAAAAATAATTGAAGTAGGGAACCAGCAGTTAGCGTAATGGCTATGTCGCTGGACTCTCACGTAGACGACCGCAGTTCGCGTTCCAGACCCGGTGCCTTAAAACGCACGCCGGGCGCGTGTGCGTGCGTGCCCAAGATCCCGAGAGGAGAATGGAGGAGAAGGGATTGCGGCATGGCCATCCCCCCTGGGGGGAGTGATTTCTCGCTTTCTGTCTCTATGTCTCTATCTGTCTGGCGAGCACACGCGCCCTATAGTGAAAACCTCTCCAAAAAAAAACCAAAAAAAAATTGAAGTACAAGACCAATGTAGTGCAAAAAAATTTTAAATGTATGCATAGTTTTTTCCTATAATATTCATTTTTCATGAATTTTGTGAAGACCCTGTTATACATATCCTCATTTTTTTTGAATTCAGTATTTATGAATTTGCCTAATCACTAAAATGTATCTGTAAACCGCTGATCAAACATAGTGACTCTCTAGCAGTCATTTATCAACCTGCTTGGAGCAGTGAAAACCTTAGTTGCCATTCTCAGCTAAGATAGAACAAAGCCACACTCTGCCTTCCTTTTTTCAGTCTTCTTGCTATAAAGTCTCCTTTTTGCAGCTCTTATTTATTTATTTATTATGCCATGTTTTCTCATAATTGTGTGGTTTTCAAGCTGATGATTTGGCTGTTTCAGGTTTTCCGAGGGTAGTGCTGAAGCGATGTCTAGGGGTCCCTAGTACAAGGAGCCCCAGAGGTTCCTAATGAAATAGGTGAGTGTTTCGGACTCGCCGCATTCAGGCTGAGCTAGTGCTGCTAGCCACAAGTCCAAGGTTAACACATCGGAAATCCGTATTAGGTACAGCTTCCTTAACAGACACACTCATAAAGCAGGTTGAGACAATGTGACCAGGGGTCACAGGAAACTGTATTTCCCCTCAGATGAGCAACCCAGGGTATGCTACCTGGGGGTGACCAGCACATTATAAAACTTAACTCCCATGCATAATGGGAATCTGGTGCATGTGTGTGATCACGGGAAATTTCACATCCCCTTATAAGCTTTATAAGCCCAGCTGTTAGGGTCTGTCTTCTTTTGGCTAAACTGGCAGGTCTCCGAGTGTAACAGAAGAGTGCTTTGCAGTCTCTGAGACCTTCCAGAAAGTCTGTGAACTTCTCCCTTTGTAAATGGCTTATCTGTCTGAGATTGAATTGTCTTCACAGAGTTAAAAAAAAAAAAAAAAAACCAATGGGTTGCAACTAGTTCTGGCTGTTTTTTGATCAAGCCAGATATTAAAGTGATTTGCAAAACTATAAAATAATACCATCCTTTGCATGGAATTGTTTCTTGTCATCATAAATATAGTTAATTTTCTTTCAATGATGTTTATAGTATAGTTGTATTTGTTATAAAATAAAATAGTATTCATATTAATGTCCAGAGAATTTATTATTTTAAACTCTAATAAAATGTTGTTTATTGTGTAAATGATATCAGTAATGGTACACTGGTAAAAGTGGCTCTTTGGAAAAGAAAAGAAATCTATATTTCCTTTTGATAGTGACTGCAGTGATCAGGCCAGACAGCAGCACAGTGCAAATGCAGGTGTGCCCACATGGTTCACACGCTAGGGCTTCCCTCTACGTGCTGAGTGTGCACACGTGCCCATCATCTGGGCTGGCTGAGGCTGAGGGGGGTTATGGCAGAAAGACTGCAGAGGGTGTTCACACCCTTCCTCTCTCTCTAACTCATGGAAGAAATAAATACATAAATTTCAAAAACAGACTCCAGTGGTGTCCTGATGAATAGTTAACTAGTTTTCTCAGAGAAGTTCCAACATGAACTTGTTAAAACCAGTGAGGCAGAACCGCTTTTTTCATTAACATAAAGGACTTTTACATTTAATCAGAAAATATTAGATGATTTCCTCAGGTTTTTTTTTCCCTCTCTGTAATATAACCACTGCAGACTCAATGAACTTTACATCTGTATTAAATGTTTTAATCGATAGTCTCATGTCCTTGAACCAACAAAACAAAACAAGCCTTGCTTTTTCTTGCCTGTTCCTGTCCTGTGCTTATTTTTGTCATGGCTGATTTTAAGCAACAAACTCACATGACTGAGCATGGAGTCTGAATGGGCATAAATGTCCGCGGGGCGTACTCTACCCAGGGCACAGAGCGGACACAGACAGCCTCGAAAGAATAGATAATAGTAAAATGACCAGAAAGTGGCTAAGCTTTAGGTAGTCATTATTTTTGTTTTTAATATTATTCATGTGTAAGTTTATACAATTCAATATTTAACAATGAATATTTTCTTTGGTTTTTGAAGAGAGAGATTGTTGCTATAAGCCATGTGCGCTCACCAAAGAGACAGAGAAAGAAAGTGAGAAATCACCCCCCAGGGAGGATGGCCACACCCAAATCCCCTCTATTCCATTCTCCTCTTGGGATTTTGGGCATGCATGCACACATGCCTCGTATGAGTTTCGAGCCATCAGGTCTGGGACTCGAATGGTGGTTGACCATGTGGGAGTCCAGTGCCCCCACCAACATGGCACCTGTTAACCCTGATAAAGATTTTCTTTCTAATACTTGCTTGCAAAATTCCGAAAATTTAGTAGTCACTCTCATCAGCTGCTCTGCCACACCAGTGCCATGCTTCCACTACAGCCATCTGCAAGCTACCCACTCAAAGTCCCAGAAAGCAACGTTGAGAGTCAAGGTGCAGAATCAGTTTGTCAGTCTGTGTATGTTAGCCCTAGCACATCACTAGAACTAGCCTTTACAGATGAACCTCCTTGGGGGGCCCCCACATTTTTAAGGAGGTTCAAGGATCCTGGGACCAAAGGTTTAGAATTGCTGAGAAAGAGGATGGAGTTCTTTCGTTTTTAACTCTGGAGTCAGTGTGGATGCATGGGGACCCAGAAGAGTGTCGGTGATTAGCCAGCGACTGGCTAAATGGAGGAAGTCATTCTTACCAAGTGAGGGATGTGGGAGTAGTTGACAGAGGAGCTGAGTACTAATTATTTCTCTCTAAATTAATAAATAAATAAAAAGTGATAAGAAATGAAATAGATGTGTCTGAGTGAGACAGGGGATGGAAATAAGTCTGTAAATATTAAGAACTGAGAGGAGTAATGTTACCCCTAAGAGTAGTGCTACCATTGCCCTTCATTTCTAATGGGAATGTTTGTTTCTTAGGTTGATTTAAGTGAGAAATCACCCCCCAGGGAGGATGGCCACACCCAAATCCCCTCTATTCCATTCTCCTCTTGGGATTTTGGGCATGCATGCACACATGCCTCGTATGAGTTTCGAGCCATCAGGTCTGGGACTCGAATGGTGGTTGACCATGTGGGAGTCCAGTGCCCCCACCAACATGGCACCTGTTAACCCTGATAAAGATTTTCTTTCTAATACTTGCTTGCAAAATTCCGAAAATTTAGTAGTCACTCTCATCAGCTGCTCTGCCACACCAGTGCCATGCTTCCACTACAGCCATCTGCAAGCTACCCACTCAAAGTCCCAGAAAGCAACGTTGAGAGTCAAGGTGCAGAATCAGTTTGTCAGTCTGTGTATGTTAGCCCTAGCACATCACTAGAACTAGCCTTTACAGATGAACCTCCTTGGGGGGCCCCCACATTTTTAAGGAGGTTCAAGGATCCTGGGACCAAAGGTTTAGAATTGCTGAGAAAGAGGATGGAGTTCTTTCGTTTTTAACTCTGGAGTCAGTGTGGATGCATGGGGACCCAGAAGAGTGTCGGTGATTAGCCAGCGACTGGCTAAATGGAGGAAGTCATTCTTACCAAGTGAGGGATGTGGGAGTAGTTGACAGAGGAGCTGAGTACTAATTATTTCTCTCTAAATTAATAAATAAATAAAAAGTGATAAGAAATGAAATAGATGTGTCTGAGTGAGACAGGGGATGGAAATAAGTCTGTAAATATTAAGAACTGAGAGGAGTAATGTTACCCCTAAGAGTAGTGCTACCATTGCCCTTCATTTCTAATGGGAATGTTTGTTTCTTAGGTTGATTTTAGTTTGTGCAATGGATAAACATGAATGTAGTGTATAATTCCAACTGCTTTCTAAGATTTTATTACAAGAGAGGCCTTTTGATCTTTTAAACACTCTTGAGAGGTTTGAAATGCAAAATAGGTCTCAGCTAAGCCCGAAGGCCTGGGAGACTCTGTGTAATAGAGATTTTGGAGTTCTGAAAGCAATCCAGGGGGAAGAGGAAGAGAAGAAAAGGAGAGAGGGGAGAGGAGAGATAGTCTAAATGGCTTCGGAGTGTGTGGAACCACACATAAAGGTATGAAATATTCAATACGAAATTGACTTGTCTGTGTCACCTCTCTCCTACCTCTTCATACTTCCTGCCCAGTGGCATGTGTGTGTGCATGTGTGTGTGCAAGTGCATGCATGCTCACATGCCTGGGTATGTGTATAGACAAGCCTCAGAAAGGAAACTCAGCTACTGGAATGAAATGACTCCGGTCTGAGAGAATAATTCTGTACAGGTAAGAATTTAGAATAAGCGGTGACTGTCAGAATGTCAGCTTCCACAGAACTCACAAGCATTTTGGGAAAGCTTTGAACCTCCATAAAATATGGACTGGATTTTTTTTTTTTTTTGGAGAGAATTCATATTTTTAATCTCCAGAAACAGATAACCTTGTTTAAATAAAGCTACACTTTTGACATTCCTTGGCTCAGAAGCATATTTTACTCATCTTCCAAGGCTTATGTAAACAATGTTAACAGTAACAACTCATTAAGCTGGTCTGGTCTGATGCAACTTTAACCATTTAAAAGTTTTCCTTCCATTTAATTGTGAAAGTACAATCAGAGTTTATTATATATTTTAGGGTTCTCTTTTCAAAATGTAAATCTGACTTTACTTGATTGTGATTTAATCTCTCGATTAATAGCATATGCTCATTATTTTCTATGTGTGTGTGTGTGTGTGTGTGTGTGTGCACATGCACATGTGTGTATGTATAGCTACAATCTATGTATATCCGGGTATATATCTAAATATATGAACCGTTTATATGCATAAGACAGGATTTTTTTTCCCCCTTTGGAGAGGTTTTTGTTATAGGGGTCTGTGCACTCGCCGGAAAGACAGAGACAGACAGAGAGACAGAAAGCAAGAAATCACTCCCTGGAGGCATGACCATGTCACAATCCCTTCTCCTCCATTCTCCTCTCGGGATCTTGGGCACACACGCACATGCACCCAACATGAGTTTAAACCACCAGGTCTGCGACTCTAACCGCAGTCGACTGCATGGGAATCCAGAGACACAGCCATTACGCCAACTGCTGATCCCAAGACTGAGGATTTTAATATGAGATTTTTTCCAAATATTAAGACAAATATCCTATATCAATATTACTTAAAGTATTTGAACATTATTTGTCAAAATAGAAAAAGAATTCTAAGTTTAATATCCTAGAACAACTTGCTTTCAATTTCCTGTAGCTTAAAACTAGCAGCTTCCAGCAGGTGCACCAAGCACATTTCCACTGTCAGACAGTATCAGAGAGAGAAATAAAATTACGGAGGTAACCAGCTTCTGAAAAGCCGTGAATCAGGATGGCATTTTTACGGAACGCCAAACTCAAATTATACTTGGCAGACTAAAATTTTAAGCTGCCTCTTTAAACATAGGATTCATTTTCCACTATTGTCTGTTTCCAAAGACTCTAAATATGCATTCGGCATTTGTGCTATACTGTTTTTTTTTTTAAGTAAAAGTAAAATGAAGTAGTGAGATAAAATAACCTTTCACTATTTTTATACCAAAACAAGTCAAAGAGAGCTGTCTATACACATCAGTTAAATTAGGTCAAATGTGTTCCTGCCATTTTAATAGAAAGAAAATATGTACTGAGAAATTATGAGTAAATAGAACATTGTGATCATCCCTTACCTTGGGGAGAGAAAGCATTCTATCCGAATTCAAATGCATTATTTTTCTCCTTATACACTTTCATTCTTGACGTTGAGATATACTGTAGCCTCTTCCCAACCCCCTCTCAATAATCTTTCTGTCCCTGAATCCCTGCTAGTCATCCCTGCCATCGTCATGGTACTCATACACCATATCCATCCTCACTTACACACACACACACACACACACACACACACACAAATTTATCTGATGCATAGCTTGCTTCAGATAGCTGTCATCTGTTGCAAATGAAGTCCCAAATGCGAGCATTGCTCACTGCTCCCCACGGGCTAGGAGCAGGCACATAAAACAAGGAATGTAGGTACGCACTGAGTCGCTTCTGTGTGTACCCAGTTACCACAGGTGACCTATGTGACCTAACAACGATGTCATGACGTATCAGTGTGGACCACTTGCCATCGTTTACAAAATTACCCCTACTGTGTGGAGACACCTTTTAGTTCCCCCTAACTGACAAACAATAAGCATTCAAACGAGGCTCCAGAGTATTTGAGATGAATATGTGTGTACTTTTAAGCCTTCATGCTAATGCACAAGTTATTACTGTATGGACATCAGGGAAATTGTGAATGAAACGAGCAATTTGTTCTACTTTCTATATCCAGTCATCAACGAAGGCTGACTTTTAACTGTTTTTATGTCATGGACTGCTGAGAAGTGATACACACGATGGTGGGGGTATGATGACTTTCTGCAGCTTTCTGAAGCTTTCCAATTGCAAAATTACTCCCGATGCAGATTGATAAATAATGTATGCATAGTTAATAGATCCAAAATCTTAAGTTCCTGTTAGAGAAATTGTGCCAAATCATCAGAGAAGTGCTATATTACATTGGAGAGGGGAGGAGAGAGATGAAGAAAGAGAAAATGAGGATACGTTCAAGTCATAAATGCTATTTTTTACTGTAAAGATCTAAAATTAACACATTTTAAGTAATCAGAAAATTTTATTTTGAACCTTGAATATTTTTATGTAATACTGTCTTTTATTTCCCATCTTCTCTGGAAACATTTCTAATTTCTCATATTCTTTATAACCATATAAAAATAAATTTCAAATATCTGTTTTCTTAATTGTCTTGATTTTCTGGGAATGAGTTCCAGTTTGCTATTTTTTTCAGCTTACTGGAAATATACTATGTGTGTGTGTGTGTGTGTGTGTGTGTGTGTATAGAATGCATATATATGTATGTGTGTTATATACAATAAAAGATATATATATATGTATTTTACAGCACATATCATATATATATGTTTGAATCTCTTTTGTATAAAAACAGATACATATATGTATGTATATATATATGTATATATATATATATATATACACATATATATGTAGTTATCTTTCATCTAAGTACTATTTATACTTTTCATATCATAGTTATTATTTTATAATTTTTAGTCATACCTGTATAAACTTTTGGAATATATATGTGGATTGTAGAACAGGGTCAGCACACTTTTTCTATAAAGAACCAGAGAGGAAGTGCTTTAGACTCGTGGGCCAGATGTTCTCTGTCACAACTGCTCAGCTCTGCCTTTGTAGTGACATCAGAAGGCAATTTGCAAATAAGTCAGGCCCACTCACTGTTTAAGTCTATAGGTCATAACTAGCAGACACCCATCCCAAGAAAAAACTGAGCCAAAACAAAATTCATTTTAGTTTTTCCTTTTAATTGTCTAGGTTATTGTAGCATGTCCTGAAAGTTTTGGAAGGTTTCTCCATTATAGGTGGAAAAATAGGTAACATTCACAAAGAGGGGAGCTGTCAGGACAGTCACCCCTCTTCCTGCTGTCATGTGATTGCTCACCTACCTTGCTGAATAGGCCAGGGTCTGTTTCCCATGAGTGCAGGTGCTAGCCAGCAGTGGCAGGCCCACATCTGAGTGTAAGAAGGTACCCAAGACCAAATGCTAAGGGGCGGGGGATCTGGATCTTCAGGCACCAGCCTTTTTAGCAGCCAGAACGGTGGACCACTGGAGCTCAGAAAATAAGCAATCTCTTCCCAGGGTCAGTGGAGAGCACTGAAACTATTATCCTCGTGGAGAAGGGGATCGAAATGATAGGTATTTGATCAATGCATATATAAAAAATTAACAAATGCCACCCAGGAGAGCGTCTTAGACTGACCACAAAATCAAGGTGCTTTGTGTCTTTCCTTTAACCACTTTCAATGAACTTGGTTTGATTTCAGCAAGCCCAAGGGACAGCATTTCAAAATGGCTTTTTATCTCCCATACCGTGTGATGTGCCCTTTAGAAGTCTAAACAAAATAATGCCATCTGTGTCTGTGTGTCACTCAGCTTTGCATTATCCTCAAAAAAGTCAAACGGACGTGGGGTGCTGGATGCCATTCTGAACACAGGCTGCCAGCTGGGGACCAGAAGTGCTTTCTCCAACCTTCACTTCAGACATACACACTCGACCCCAAATTGATCAAGATGTCCTACCTGATCGTACTTGAAGTCATTCTCTGCTGAGATTATCAATGAAGTATTTTATTTTATTTAAATATTTTATAAGGAGTTGGGTTTTATATGAAAACAGAAGTGAACTATAAACTCACAAACACCATCAAGCATTAAACAGCATGCTCTCAGGGTATGCTCTAAGCCTGGTGCAGGTCTTTGCCTGGAGCTCCTGATGCATCAGGGAACACGGGCTTCTCAGACTCCGTGACAGCTCTTTTTACCTGGACCCTGCAGGCTGCAGAAGACTGCTCTTTCCACCCGTGGAAATGGAGCTTGCGAGTTGTCAAAGGCAAGCGCTGATGATTCTACTGCACTGCAACTCCCTTGCACTGATGCGTGGGCACCCAGAGCACTCATTGCACGACATTCACCTTTGCTAGCCCCAGGGCTGTGGGTGCCACACTGTTTCCCGTGTACATCAGGGCTTCTCCCTTTTTTTTTTTCATTTCCACTCTCTTTCCTTCCATCCTTCCTCCTTCCCTTCCTTCCTTTCTTGCCGCCAAAGAGCACATGCACTTGCCAGAGACAGAGAAAAAAGGGAGAAAGCAGCCCCCAATGTGACTGGGTCACACCACCATCCTTCATCCTCCACTTCTCCACTTTGTCAGGATTTGGAGCACACATGCACAAGTGCCCAACATGTTTTTCAAACCTTCAGGGCTGGGATTAGAACCAGGTTCAGTTATGTGGGCTCATGCTCCCTTAACCACTAGCTACAGGGCCCACTGATGTCTCTTATTTTTAACCCTGTTTCTAAACCATATGTGCATATACAATAACACAGAACCACCAGGTCATCACTGGCTTCTGGAATGTTTGATCCATGCCGTTTGGATTAAGACTTTCCTCAGACATGTGCCTCTGCCTCTGCTCCCTCAGACAGCAGCATTTTCACCATGTACAGGTGGTGAGGTCATAGGATGGCTGCTGGAGTAGAGGGCAGAGCCTTGCATGTTCTCCCCTGTGACATCTGCAAGTTTGGGAGGTCCCCAATCATCAGGTTCAAGGCTTCCCTGCAAAGCCTCACAGAATGCAGCTAACCTGTTGTACTCAACAGCTACGGGTTCCTGCAATTAGGGTACAAAAGCAGAGGCACAGGGCAGGCAGGAGAGACTGGGGAGGAGCATCAGGGTGTCCTCTCCCAGGGGAGGTACATGGGCAGTGTCAGGGCCTCCTGGCAATGGAGTGATGCCAACGAAGAGCACTCACCCGGCCTTTGGTATCCAGAGACTTGCTTGAGGGTTGTCCAGAGGGACATGGCTGGTGCCCATGGGTCTGACTTTAGACTGGCCCTTCTGGAGTCATCTGACAGCACATGGCCCCAAAGCCCACCAGCAATCACGCTGTCAGCAGAGGTCCCTGTGAGCATACTAATCACTTGCACAGCCTTCGCTCCCTAGGGAGGTCCTGAACACACTTCTGGGCCACTCCCACTCCTGCTGCGCTCAGCATTTTGCCCTGCCATGCTCCATCCGTTGGCATCTTCTTACTTTGCTCTGGTGCTTATTCTTTCTTTCTTCTTCTTCTTCTTCTTCTTCTTCTTCTTCTTCTTCTTCTTCTTCTTCTTCTTCTTCTTCTTTTTTTAGAAAGAGATTCATGCTATAGGGTGTGTGTGCTCACCAGAGAGACAGAGACAGAGAGATAGAAAGTGAGAAATCACCCCCAGGGGAGGGGGAGTGGCCATGCCGCAGTGCCTTCTCCTCCATTCTCCTCTGGATTTTGGGCACACACACTCATGTGCCCACAGTGAGTTTCAAGCCACCATGTCCAGGACTGGAACCATAGTCAACTATGTGGGAGTCCAGTGACATAACCCCTACACCATCTGCTGATCTCACTCATACTTTATTTATTTACCTATCAGTATTCAGTTTGAATTCATTTTATTACAAAACCAAAAATGTCATTTTTAAAAATCAAACTAAAGTTTCAGGCCAGAGGATGGCATTGTGGTTAAAGCACGTGCACACAGCTCAAGTTCCATACTCTGCAGCTTGAAAATCACACCAGGTGCCTGTGTGTGTGTGTGTGTGTGCACAAAATCCCAAGAGGAGAGTGGAGAAGAGACTGGGCCATGGCGGCCATCCCACCTAGGGAGGGGGATGTGGAGCAGTTGGTTTCTAAAGTCCAGTTTCTCTGGTAAGCACACACATCCAATGGCAAAAACCTAAAAAATTAAATAAATAAAAATAAAAATTAAATTAAATTGAATTTAAATGAGGGACCAGCATATAGCATAATGGTTATGTTGTTGGACTCCCACAGAGTCAACCACGGTTCGAATTCTGGACCAGGCAGCTTAAAAATATCACGCTGGAGTATGTGTGTATGTGCCTAAAATCCGAAGAGGAGAATGAAGAAGGGACTGCAGCATGGGCATCCCCCAGAAGGATGATCTCTCACTTTCTGTCTATCCAGAGAGCACAAGCATCCTATAGCAAAAATCTCTCTTAAAAAAGTAAAATAAGGCTGGCAGATGTCATGGTGGTCAAAGCAGCTGGAATCTTATGTGGCTGACCGTGGTTCGAGTCCTGAATCTGGCAACTTGCTTTCTCACTTTCCCTCTCTCTCTCTGTCTCTCGCTGGTCAACTTCAAAAAATAAAATCAAATAATAACAATGAATACAACTAAATTTTAAAATAAGTTAATGAATTAAATAAATTGGAGCTGAATAAGTGACCTGTGCTATACTTGTCGTATTTTTATTAGTTTATATGGCAAACCACGGTAGGCCTGCCCCGTCAGGTTTCTCTCTCTCTCTCTTTTACAATGAGGATGAAGTGGAAGAGGAGGTAAATTGACAAAAGAAAGAATAGGAACATTTCCCATGTTTGTGGGAGCAGTTTAAAAGCATACGTCTGTACACAGTTTGGTTCTTTGATCTCAAACCCTCAGCCATTCCTCTGCTGGTTTTATTCTCATGTCTGATAAGTATCAGACTTGTTTCAAATCTTTCTTTAAGGTTTTGTATCTTCAGCTGCTGGGCCTCACGAAACATTCAGTATCTACCTGCTGGTATTTTGCTTGAGGTTGCCCTAATTTTCATTTTTAATTTTTCTGAAGCTAGTCTAAAGAAACTTCTTCATTTATCTTTAGTCTTAGAACCAACAGTCTCACTAGTAAAGCCTTCACATAGGTCCATAATTCCTCTGCCTGTCTACTACTGTGCAGCGGAAACGCAGACAGAAAAGCACTGTTTCATGAAGAGTAATTGCTACGTCTTTCCTCAAACTACATCAAACTCAGAAAACGGGTGTTCACAGCGTGCATGTGCAATCCTCCCTCCCTTCCTTTCCCCTCTCTTTCCTCCTTCCTTCACTGATAGACAAGAGGAAACGTAATAGTAAGGCCAAGGTTAGAATTACAGCTCTGGCATTTCCTTGGTAGACAGTTGTTCTATCTCCTTAAATGTTCTCTCTCTCTCTCTCTCTCTTTCTCTCTCATCATTACAATTAATATGAGTATTACAAAAGCTTGTTGATAAGATTAAATTAGGTCATTAATGAGTGTGTTCTAGTCAGTGTGGGCTAGGGTACTCTGCAATACTCAACAACCTCAAATCCTTAGTAACTTGGAAGACATACGTCTCTCTCATGCACACACCCACGACAATAAATTAGGAGTCCTGTTTTGTGTCTCCTCACCGTGGGACACAGGCTGGTGGAGCAGCTGCCATTCCAAGTATTGCCAGTGGCTGTGGTAGAGGGAATGGCCAGTTTGGAAGATGTTTCTCACCAGCCCCCAGACACTTCATGCTCACCTGAACCAGCCCTGCTCCACGGGACCACAAGGGGGCTCCAAAGTGCAAGCTCAACGGTGCTCAGAGGAAACTCCTATTTAATGACTAGAGTTCCTGAGTCTTTCAGTGTTAGATAACCACGTAGGAGCCTGCTGAGCTCCTAGTAAGTGCTCACTGAAGTTGTGATCACAGGGCTATTGCTTTGCTGCAAGACCATGATTTAGCCACTTGGTTTTAGCTCTGGTTTCTCTAGAGAGAGGTGAGATCTACTTGTTCTAATGGTTTAATTTCAGATTTGAATTTAAAAGACCCTTAAAAGTGGGTATGATGAATTAAAGGGAAAAAGCAGATTATTAAATATAATAGAAATGTAATGCTAGACTTTGCAGCATCGGATTATATTCGTACCCCCTCCACTCCCGACACACACACAGATACCACGGTCACAGGGATTGTCTTCGAGCTTCATGATCCCACTCCCCATAAGTAACTGGGTTACTTAAGTGCATGCCTTCAGCAGCAGTGGCAGGTGTCTGAGGACAGACTGAAGCAGGCCAGGGTCCTCTCCGCGTCCTCTGGTCACCAGCAGCCGCCACAGTAAGCTCACTCCCCATTTCAAACACACTGCTGAGCCTGACGCTTCATGCGTACTTAGTAAGCAAGGATTATGGGAAAGTAAATACCTTGTTACCTTCTTTTTTTTTTTTTTCTCTCTCTCTTTTTAGTTTATAGGAGGGACATGAAGATGAGCCTTCATGTTTTATCATTTTTCTCTCTTTTATTCAGGAGTTTTGGCTTAGAGTATTTAGAGATCATATTTAGCTTTTTTATCACTGGAATTCTTTTACCACTGAATTACTTTCTCTCTCTTTCTCTCTCTCTCTCTCTCTCTCTCTCTCTCTTTCTCTTATTTTAGACCACTCAATTTTGTTTACTTGGTAAATTATCTGAACTCCAAAGTTTTTTGTGTCAGTCTTCTCAATATATCCAGGTAAATGGGAACTACTACTGAGTACGTACCACTTAAAAGAGTAACGATTGTATATGTTTATAGAATACACTGCGATATTCTGATACACGCATACAATGTGGGCTGATTACATTGGGCTGATTGGGACCAGCAGATGCATAGCAGTTATGTTGCTGGACTCCCACATGGCCAACTACAATTTAAATCCTGGACCTGGTGGCTTGAAAATCACACCAGCCACATGTGCATGTACGCCCAAAATCTGAAGAAGAGAACAGAGGAGCAGGGGTTGTGGCATGGCCATCGCCCCTGGTAGTGATTTCTCACTTTCCCTCTCGCTGTCTCTCTGACTCCCTTTCTCTAGCAAGCACACTAGTCCTAAGGCAAAAATCTCGCTCTCTTAAAAAAAAAAGATGACTAGCATAATATATACTACTTTTAAGTAGTAATTCTAGGCTCCAGGACTTAATTATAATACTTGAAAGAAAAGGGGACAATGTCCTCTATTTTTTTTCTTAATTTTATATATTTAAACCCTGTGTATCATTGCAGCATACCAAATGAATTTTCCTGTCACAAGCACGCTGCATGTTAGTCCAGGCAAAGACAGTACCATTAAACGTTATGAGCAACAGATTTCTTTCCATGTTGGACCCCTTAAATATTTTGCTTCTTTCTTCTCTTAAAGTAACTTTAGAAATCATTACTTTAAACCTTTTTTCCATATTCATTATTGTTTTCATCTTCTTAGAAATCCAAAATGTTGGCCAAAGAAAGCATGTGGTGGCTGGACCTTGATAAAATACCCTCTTCGAGGCAAACTCACGCGGGCAGGTTCTGGGGTCGCATCCGGGACCTCCCAGAATACACCAGGCATGTGTGTGCGTGACTCTGGCTGGCTGAGAGCTGGGACGGCTGCCATTCCTAGGCCCTGTTTTTCATTCTTTTTTTTTTTTTTCTTTCTCGCTCTTGCTCACTTGCTCCCTCATAGAGAAAATAAATAAATAACTTTTAAAAGTCATTCTTTTCATTTTCTTCTGAATATCCTCTCAGTTAATCACTTCTCATAATAGGTTTCAAATTGTGCAATACATTTCAGATCGACTGTGTTCATCACAGTCAGACCAAAACAAGAAAAGGTAATAAAACAACAAATATTAATAGTCTTAGGATTTTCACTTGTTTTAACATTATTACTCATGTTACACTCTAAAGATTATGAAGAATACATTATAGGAGAGATTATGTGATTACTTATTAATTCTTTCCCTGCAGGACTGAGAAGTAAAGGATGCTGTAATATTTCTTCATTACAGAATATACACTTCCCTATTAATATAATCAAATCTCACTGAGGCATGGTAATGAAGGATAGGCATATGCTGAAAAATGATTCTGACAATCATCTTCAAATCTCGTTTTAGCCAAACGTTTCAAATTTCTTCCAGTCTCGACCTTTTACTAGGGTTTAGAACATCCGTTAGAATTAATAGTGTGATGCTTTTGGTCAATTTATAATTTTTTTCAAGCCTCTGCTCATGAATTATATCCTGCATTCATGACTCCGTTGCATCCCGAATTCTATGCCCTGGGTTAAATAGTTTCTTGCAGTTAGATGATGTACCTGCCATGTGCTAAAGCAGTTGCTCTTACTGAAAACCGTCCAAACATTGAGATTGGTCTGAGCTTCAGACCACTAAAACATTTTCTAGTCATTTATGTATTGAAATGAAATTTTTATTTGGTTAACTTTAGCAAAAGTACACACACAGTCATGCATACACACACACGCACATAGATATACACATACAAACTGTGTATCTCTATCTATACATCTTTATGTAAACTTTCTGGTCCATCTACCAAATCTTGTCTGTTGAAATCTCTTGTTATTTTTCGCTGAGCTAGCTTTCTTATTTTGCATTCATGCCTGTGAAAAGAAGTTTAGAGTCACTCCTGTCATTCACTTGCAGCAATTCTGAAGCCCCTGAGGGATGCAGACAGACTCTGGCTCTGCAGTCACTCCTGCAGCTGCATAACCCAAAGCCATCTCTGGGTCCATGGTCCTGAGAGCAACATCAAGTATTTATAGGTGACCACGAAATCAACATGGTGAAGTCCAGGGAGAGAAAGACCCGGGACACAACTTCTCCTCTCTAGAAATCAATCTTGTCCCCTCAACACTACTTTGTACTACGTTCAAGGATACTCTTGTATCAGGTGAGAACTTCCTTCATGTCTTTTAATAAAAGGAAACTCTAAAGTAATGCAAATTAAAAATACAGAAGCACTTAAGATTAAACAATACTCATAACAGTTTCTTGTCTAACCCTTTCTAATCTCTGCAAACCTGTTTCCCCTACCAGTTGCCAAAGTTGAAATAAATTATATTTACATTTCCACACATAACTTATCAACTTTATGCAATGTCTTTGTATTTCTTGCTTAAACGATGGGTTTTTACTCCATAATACCAACCACCTTTCTCCTTCAATGTTTAAATTAAATAATTATTTTAAATTATATTATTAGTTCTCTTTATATCTAGAAATGATATATACTTATTCCATCATTTCAGTGAGCAGCTCAACATCTTTTATTTTTAAAACATGAATATGAATAGCATTGGCCTTCTCTCTACATTTTTCATTTCTGTTGTCAAGATCGTTAGTGGGGCCAGCAAGCGGCTTAGTGGTTGAGGGACTGAATACCCACACGGCACAGCACAGTCAAGTACTGGACCTGGCAGCTTGAAATTTACTCTTGGCATGTGTGTGTGCTTGCCCAAAATCCCAGGAGGAGAATAGAGGTGTAGGGATTGCAGCATGGCCTTTCCCCCGGTGGATGATTTTTCACTTATGTCTCTCTGTCTCTCTGGCAAGTACATGCACCCTATAATTATGATGCATTTTTGCACAGGAAAATATGCACGACTTTCTCAACAACTTAATATTTTCGAAAGAAATATAAAGTATTAGTTATTTTTGTAACAGGCTTGCTGTTTCTTCTATTAAGAATGTCCCTTTCTTTGATAGGTATATTACTATGTAATGAGGTCCAGAAAACACTAACAAAACAAGTTAAACAGAGGACGAGAGAAGGCTTAGAGAACTTAGGAGCGGGGAAATAGCTCACCACAAAAAAGGAAGCAATAAGAAAAAGAAAACAATAGATGGCGTTTTTCCATGGAAGTCAGCATAGATGTAAAATTAAAAAGTCATGAAAGGAGAAGTTGTCATGCTAAGCTTCAAGCTTCAGTGAGTCCAAAAGTAAAGAGCCAAGATAATTCTCACTAATCTGTAAGCCACCTACATGTTTTATATGTATATTTAACGGTATCCACATATTTTCATGTGTGTGCATTTCTGAACAATCTCAGCACCGTTACACTGCTAAAAACCATCCTTCCTTCCTCCTATGAAACATCTCACCTGTGTGTGCACACAGCCCCACAGAATGGTCTGGCTCTTTGAGGAAGTGTACACGTAGTGGTGGTAAGTAATCAAGGGCACACAGTAAGGAGGAGTTTCCACTTCTGAAGGCTTTGTGATATGTTTAGACTGCCCAATTCTGGTATGTTTCATTTCATTTAAGTTCAGGCAAGATTCAGAATTCTCGGAAATGCGAAAGTTGGCAAACGAAGGCACAGTAATAAAATGTGTTCTCATCCTCTGGTTGCACATCTGTAGCTCCTGGATCAGGTTAGAGACATTTGAAGCCTCTATAAACCGAAAAAGGACACTAACAACATCAACCATCTTCACTCTAGCTTTCCTTCGTGGCTTATTTTTTTAAAAAAATTGTCTTGTATTTCTGTATTTCTGAAAGAAGGCATGAAGACATATGATAGATTCACTAAGATTGCCTTATAATGAGCAGCAGAATCAATTGATCAATATGCAAATAGAGGACTCTCGAAGGGTGAAGGTGCTAGACTAAATGTGTTGAAAAAGAGAAAACTAAAAGGCATGACATATTTTTGCAAAAAGTTTACAGTTGGTGGGCAGGCAAGGTGTGTATATAAGCCACCCAAACTCAGGACTCACTATAAACAACATGAAGAGCTGCACAAAAAATTATGTGAATACTGATGTAACCACGTATCATTTTAGAGGATTTTTAAATACTTAGTAATAATACAATAGAATATGGTAGGCTTAGTCTGTCACTTAAAAACTTCCATACAGAACATCTTAAATAACATGAATTACACAACCTTTTAACTTAACCCTTAATATTCACTAGAAGTATACAAGTCACAAAAAGATTTGCAAAAATTGTTTTTAAAAACATTCTCAAGTAAGGCCCTTTATGTTGTGTTATTTTATGTAACACAAACTTTTTATTTTATTATGTTGGAATGCTAGGCAACAATATTTCTAGTAACTTAGGGTTTGGAGTCTAGGCAGTGTGAATATCATTTCATTAATAAAATGGTTTTTCTTTATTTTTTTTCAGAGTTCATAATCCCCACAGAAAAGGTAAGATCTTAAACTTACTATCTTTCTGTCTCAGATTCATCCTAATTGGTTGTCAATCAGTTCTTTCCAGTCCTTTTTGCATTTTGATTCATCAATTTCTTCTTTATCTCCCTATATGGCTTCATTTTTCTCAGGAAAAATGATGGTGCCATATAATCTATGCCTCAGATACATTAGACATTTAACAAATGTTTATGCTTATTGGAGATGATGAGAATCCTGAAGGGAAATCCATATACCTTCTTGCAGATTATTAGGAGAAATCAGTGCCATGATTTATCAAACATAAATGCAGTCGACCTGCCAAGGGATGGATTTTGCTCTACATTTTTGTTTATTTTAAAGTAAAATTTTAACTTCCCAACATTCTGGCGGTAAGCAAAGCCCAAGTTTCATATAAAGAAGAAGAAGATATTGCTATTACAACCAGGAGAATATTTGCCCTTGTAAACATGCTCAGGCTTTCTGTGTCTATCAGTTTTAGCATACACAAATATTAATCTCACTGTGCCCTTCACCACGGCTGTTAGGAGCCATGATGCCTTCTGACTCAGGAGCTCGAGAGTCCAAAGATATGACACTCACACACACACTCTTCACACACACACACACACATACTACAAAATTTTCACCTCTAGGTAGGCATGTGCCTAGTACTACACAGACGAGTTGAAACTCCTTCTAGGAAAATTAGGAAATTACTCTTGATCAAACAATTCTACACAGGGTGATAAACTGTCCCAAGCTGCTGATTACACATGCTTCTGGAAAGGTGTTTCTTGGGCCCATCAGCAGCATAATGATTAAGGTGTCTACGTCCCACATGGTGAAACTCGCAGTTGAAGTGCTGAGGCCCAGAGTCAGTGGCCTGAGAAACAACACCATACACATGTACATGTGTGTCCAAAACCCCATAAAAGGAGAGAGGTGGAGGAGAAGGGATTGAGGCGTGAACATCCTCCCTTGGGGTGATTTCTCTCTTTCTTGTCTCTCTCTGGCAAGAGCAGGTGCCTTATAGCAATAACAACAAAAAATAATAATATTAAACATAAAATAATGAGTTAGTGCTATCAGATAGGTTCTGAATCAACAACACAAAGTTCAGATAGAGGCACTATCTGAGTTCTACTTACTCAGTATTCCCATTTGCGTTCCATTTGCTGATGGCGTGACAGACCCCGATTAGCAGTGTAGTGTTCTGCAGTGACACGATGGAAATATCTTCAGATTCATAGGTCACTAAAGCAGTGGAGGTGACTGAGTCTCACTTTCCTAGGAGGTAGCTACAAGGAGTCCCTGAGCTGTCTGCTGACTCTGGACCATCCGGCATCTTCAGGTATAAACCTGCTTCAAAAACAGAACCAACCCTAGACTCCCAACTTTTCACCCTTTGACTCCTTCCTGTCCTCTGCTCTGTTGATTTTTACGACTATACACGTCTTCTGGTAAGAACAAGTTAAACAGTAACCTTTATGTTAAAGGACAACTTGAAAATAAAACAAATTTTAGAAAGTCAAAATAGTTATGTATGTATTATTCATACCCAAGGTTAAAATTAACTCCCAAATTTGGGAGCATAAGGCAATATTAAACAATTACAAATATTATATACCTGTATGATTTATTTGCTCTAGGAGATTACTTCAGAGAGAAATACATATCAAGCTAGTACCTCACATAACACTTCTGAAAGTATAAAGTTGCAATATTTTTCTTGAATCATGTATACTTTTATTTCAAAATTAGTTTCCAGGTATAAACATATGACTTATGTAAATTACACACACTGCAGATATTTTAAACTTAGTAAGGACCTTGAAAACATACCTGTAGCTCTTTTGTTTGTTTGTTTTTGTTTTTGTCATAAGGCACATGTGCTTGCTGGAGAGAGACAGAGAGAGAGAGAGATGAAGAAAGGGAAAGTGAGGAAGACCCCCAGGGAGAAATAGCCATGCTACAATCCATTTTCTTCTATTCTCCTCTTGGGACTGTGGGCATGCACACACATGTGTCTATGTGATTTTCAGGTCACCATATCTGGGATTTAAACTGTGGTGAACCACGTGGGAACCCAGCACCTTAGCCACCATGCTCCCTGCCATTTACAGCTCTTTCTAAAAAGAAAACTACCCAATCACATTAAAAGAAAAAAACATTAAGTAAAACTTTAGGAAATGCTTCAGTTGCATGCTAACAATCTTCTACTACCTTTTGAGACAACAGAATTAATTTTTTTAAGCAACAGCTTGCAGAAGAAAGTTTCATCTAGGAATAATGATTTCTTACTAAGTAGTAAGATTTGACTATCGATGTCCTTATTTAAAAAAATATGTTTTAAGGGACCAGCAGTTAGCATAATGGCTATGTCGCTGGACTCCCACGTAGTCGACTGTGGTTCGAGTCCCAGAACCAGCAGCTTAAACTCACGCCAGGCGCATGTGTGTACATGCCCAAGATCCCAAGAGGAGAATGGAGGAGAAGGGATCGTGGTGTGGCCATTTCCCCCAGAGGGTGATTTCTCACTTTCTGTCTCTCTGTCTCTCTCTGTCTTTCTGGCGAGCACATGCGCCCTATAGCAAAATCCTCTCAAAAAAAAAAAAAAAGTTTTAAGAAGTCTTTGCCTACTCTGATGTCTCCAATACTTTCTCTTATGTTTTCCCACCAGCAGTCTTATAGTTTGAGGTTCTATGTTACAATATTTTATCCGTTTGAGTTGGTTTTTGTTAATGGTGAGAGATAGGGGTCTGGTTTCATTTTTCTGCAAGTTGATATCTAGGTTTTAAAAACCATTTGCTGAAGAGATTTTATTTTCCCCACTCAATTGTCATGTGCCTTTTGTCAAAAATCATTTGGTTGTATGTTTTGGTGTTTATTTCTGGGTTCTCTATTCTGTTCCATTGGTCTACATGCCTGGTTTTATGCCAGTACCATGCTTTTTTGATTTTCATGGCTTTGTAATATATTTAAGGATCAGGGAGTAATATGCCACCTACGTTATTCTTTGTGTGCACTATTGCTTTGGCAATACAGGTAAAACAAGGTGAAGCAAGTCAAACTATGAAAGAGTGGCACTGTATGTTCCCAGTTAATATGTACTGAACATCTGTACTCTGTGGCCGAAACAGAAAGACTGGAAGGTATAAAAGCAAAGCGAGCCACTGCGGATACTAGAGACAGTGAGGGAGTTGGGTGGGAAATGGAGAGTAGGGGAAAAGAAGGGAATAAAGAGAAAAAAAAATTAAATAGACACAAAATGGAAAATTATCTGTTGATGATAATGTGTATAGTAATATCTTTGAATGGGTTAATATAAAGTATCTTTATGCTGGGAAAACTCATTTTATATACTGTAAAGATATACAGTGATTGAATGTAAAAATAACATTAGAAAATAAAGGAAAGGAAGAAAAAATCCTATAGGCATTAAGAAATAAGTAGAAAAAAATAAAATAAGTTAAAATTTCTAAAGAAAAATTTTAGGTACTTTCATTTGATAGAATTAAAAGAATTGACATTAATATACTCAACAAATTTGTGAAAGTAATAAAGATACTTCCTAACATGATATAAAAGAAATTCAATATTAGAACTATTTAAGTCATGAGACAAAGCTGGAAAACATAAAGACTTTTTTCTTTTTTGATCAATTATTTCTATGTCTGCTAGTACACCATAATTCAAATATTAGAACTTGATAATATTATTGATTGCCTTGTATATAAATTTTAAAATATACCTCACTAGGGATCAAGCGGCATGAGACATTGCAGTAATAAGCAAATAGATTAATTATATTGTGTGTTTTTAATGTGTTTTGCTTTCTAAAGCTTTATACACTTTAATATTTACCCCCAAATAGATGATAATCAGGCATAAATTTTAAGGTGAAAAGGCATTTTAGAAAAATAAATAAAAGTACCCTTTGATAATATAATACATTCGTTTTGTAGTATTGGGAAAGTATTATCCTATTATGGTCAAAGTTTGCTCTATATTTTGTTAGATTGTTAATACAAGCAAAATTTTAAAATAATTTATAAAAATGTTTATTGGATATTAAAATGTGTACCATACAAATAGCTGGTATATGAAAATTATTCAATAAATCTTTAAATGGCAGAGATAATTTGCTTAGTGTAATATGACTACATGAGGCAAGTAGTCATAATTGACTTAGATTCAGCCAATCTGGATCTTTTTAATTGAATCAACAAATAATTTAGCTAATTTGAACAAGTAATTATGATTACTTAGCATTTCAGTCAACAAATACAAACCAATTGGTCATATAGACAAACTTTCCTTCTTCATTCTGTTCAACAGTGAGTGAGAACTAATTTCATTTTTTTAGATTTTTACTTATGCTACAAATTCATTTGATAAAATTGACCATATAATCATTCTGAATTAGGTTTAGGTCATACCATGGTTTTGATTTGCATTTCTATTATAATAAGAAGTATTTAATTTTTTAGTATACTTTAGCCAGTTGTATGTCTTCCTCTAGGAGTTGTCTGTTCAGAATGATCACATATTTTTATTTTACTGGAATTTCGGTTTCTTTTGTTGATGAACTGTTTTAGTTCCTTATGTACTCTGGTTGTCAGCCCCTTATCTTAATGTTTGCAAATATTTTCTCCAGTTCTGTAGGTTACCTCTTCATTTATAATTTCCTAAAAAATAAATTCAATATTACTTCTGACAACACCAAACTAGTACGACCATTGGGTGGTCTGGAAAGTCATGATACATTTTTACACAGAAAAAGGTAGAAAAGTACATTATAACTTTCCCCATGACCCGATATTATCAAACATGCAAAATCTAATGCAACATTCAATGTGGAAGACAAATAAGTGTATATGTTTTATTTGCTTAGTACATACTGTATGCATGCTTTAAAAAACTATATTATACCTCACAGAGATGCACATCAAATATTTGTGAACCCAAAATCATGTTAAAAAGTTGCCCATGTAACATGGACTATTTATACTTTTCATTTCTGTTATACATCTTTAAGATAATATGTACACCAATTATGTTTTTATTTTACTGTGAATCATATGCATGCATATCTAGACAATTTAGCATGCATAATTTAAAGTATATGCAATATTTTGAATTAACCTAAAATTTCCATATCTTAATAACCTTCTAGAACAGGGTTACATCACATTCGAGAATATATGTGCATATTTTTTTTCAGAGGTTTTTGCTATAGGGCGCACGTGCTCACCAGAAAGACAGAGACAGAGAGACAGACAGCGAGAAATCACCCTCGGGGGGATGGCCACGCGGCAATCCTTTCTCCTCCATTCTCCTCTGGGGATCTTGGGCACGTACGCACATGTGCCTGTCATGAGTTTAAGCCACTGGGTCTGGGACGCAAATCATAGTCAACTAATGGGAGTCCAACAACATTGCCATCACACCAACCGCTGGTCCTTACATTTGGAAATAAATGAACCAGTCATTTTAGAATATTATTTTTGTTTACTAATGCTTATACGTCTACTTGTTAAAATATGCTAATTGCTTGAACGTACGGAAGTATGAAATACATTATGAGCCATATTTATGACATACTTAGAATGAAACAAATATAATCTATTAATTAGTATAAAGAAGTGAAGAACTAATGCACACTGAAGTTGAATTTCAATCATGAGTTCTATCTTAAAATGAAATTTAAGCTCTATGCATGATAAATATTCAGGACAAATGAAAGCAACTTGAATTATCCCAGCTCTCCTCTCCAAACTTTTTTTTTTTAATGCTGCCCTCTTCAGCACAATGTGCCTGACCATGTGACCATCTGCCTCTTCAGTAGGGTGGTCTCGGGTGTTACTCTGTTGAATCCTGGACAAATGACATGGCGCATTTCCTGACACACCATGCATTAAATAAATGGTTAATATTATTGTTACTATCAGTGGGGAATGTCCCCACACTTAAGGAAACAGTTTCCTACTAATGTCTTTCTAGTAACAGCATCAATTACTAGTAACATGGGGCAGAAAAAAGTAATTCCTGAGATTCTTGCAATTATTTTCACATTTAAATCTTGGTCCTATGTTAAGAAATTTTTATAGTGTGTTTACAAGCTAAAATTGCATCATTTGTTCCAACTATCTTTTTATAGGTAAAGCAACCAATTAATCAATTAATAAAGATCCATGTTTCTGTCGATCTATCTTTCACAATTATTAATTTCCATATAAAAATAATCTCAAGCCTAAATTCAAACCTAACTTTTTTTTTTCATTATGTAATATGCTATTGCTCTCCTTTCATCATTTACTTCACTTTATGGACTAAAGGTTTATTTTATATATATACTCTTCAAACAGTTGCCATAGAAATAGAGTTGTGTTTTCTCCACAGGTGTTGATAATTTGGCTCACAAGTTTTTGCATTTATATTAGTAGAAAGAAATATGTGTAATACGGTATTGTGAAAGGTACTCAGTAGAGCTGTTACTTGAACTTTTATGGATATGTGAGCGGTATTGCTACTTAATTAGTGCTCCAGAAATTGGTCTTATCAGTCATGCCTCCCATTTTTTTCTAGACCTAGTCCCCTATGCTATTCATTCTTGCACACAAATCCGCACTCATTTTGACAGAATAATAGAGTTGTTCCTATTTTGACAAGAAGAGACTTTCAAACCAACGTGATATTGGGATAAATAAGGACAAATAGTTTTCACTGTCAAACTCACAAAACATGGCAGCTCACCCATGGCTTTGTAGAGAGCCCTGGTGAAGCCCAGTAGGTAAGACCAACACGTTATTAGAAGGCTGACGTACAGTACTTAATTAAATTGGCAGCTTATATTCTGTACTATTTTGCATGATGTGCTAAAAAGAAAGCATGTAGCTTGTAAGTTCACTTAATCACATCCATATGCCTCTTAAGAAGAATATTGGCCCACCTAACAGAAAGCAACGACGTTTCACTCTGCTCTGTCCTTCCCCACACGTTCCAGTCGTACAGACTCGATGTCCATTTCATTTTCAGCGCTTAAAACTGAGGCCCTGGCGCATTCTAAATGCGAAGATTAGCCTGAGCATAAGGCCTTCAAAACTTCCCTACCTGAAAAGACCCGTTCTTAGTTCCTAGGGTGAAACCAAAACACCGTTCAGCTCTTCAAAGGAGAGGGGCTTCCTCGGGGTCAAGTCTGTGGGAAGACGCGCTCCCTCTCCCCTCTCCGTCGTAAGGAACAGCACGAAAGAACTTCGGATGTACTTTCGATCATCCTATCAGAAAAGGCACACTATGTGAGCCAAAGGAGAAGTGTTCCCCCCCCACCACCACCACCACCACACACACACACACAATATTTTAAGAAGTCCAGTTAGAAGGAGAGTGCACATTGAAATATTGCCTTCGTTTGTTTAAGGTCGGCATGGGCTGTCCGTGGCCCGGTGGCCTGTGCCAGTGTTATGCAGACAGTGACAACGGATGACACCCACACTGCAGCACGTATCATCTGGGCAGTGTCTAAGTTCTGCACAATCCAGAGCGCAGCTGCGTCTTGCCAGCGGCAAAGATACCGAAAGGACACCGGAAAGACCAGTTACCATCGTTCTTGCAGTTCTGCCGTTCTTCTAGTGCGGCAGAGGCCAGCACTGTTTTTTGGGGTGAAAGCCCATCAGCAAACCTCGTCCTTGTCTCTAGGACTCCCCCTCTTCTGCCAAGTCCTTGCCCGCAGCCTGCGGCAGGGACGCCCCAGCGCCCGTAGGTGGCGCCCCGCGTCCGTGCTTGTGCGTCTCGCCCGCACTCCAGGCGCAGCTCGGAAACCCGGCGCGTCTCCCCGGTCGTCAGGGCTCAGAACCCGCATTTTAATAAATAAGCACCAGTGCCAACGCGCTCCGCGAGCCCGGAGGTTCAGAGGAGCAGACACATAAACCCAGAGAGGCACCTCTTCGATCCCTGCCCAAAACCTGGCATTTCCCAAACTGGAGATTCCGGAACCACAGCCCTCCCATCATTACGTCCCCAGGCGTTTTCTCTCCATCTCAGTCTTTTCCTTAAGAGAACTGTTTTTTCCCCCCTTCATTATGAAAGTGGTCACACTATCCAAGACTAAGACTTGGAGGGAATTTGGAAAAGAAAAGAAACAATCTAAAAGAAGAGACGCGACCGGTGCTTCCGAGGGCGCCTAATCTTAGCGGCGTCTGGGAGGATTTCGCTCGGGGTGTTTGGGTGAGAGCCTGGCCAGGGCGTTGCAGGGTGCGGCGGGGGGGGGGGGGGGCATCAGGGCGGGAGGAGCGCGGTGCGCGGAGTCCTCAGGGAGAGGGCAGCGCTCGGCGGAGCCCTCGGGAGCCTGGCGGGGAGGCTGGGACTGAGGGTCCCCGCC